>NC_087171.1:20693266-20708266 GCF_035594125.1 Scylla paramamosain | reverse complement strand
AGGAAGGAATTCTTAGCACAGGACGTTCCCTCAGTGCGGTAGGAACATTCATCTGACTCCAGGATACTCGGAAGGGTTTTCAGGGAGCACGTTGTTAAGGGCGTTGCTGAGTTGTGGTGATGCCAATATCATCTTTTTTTTTCCTCAAAATTTTATGCCGCTTGGGTGTGCATCATCATCACCATTATCATCATCATCATGCACCAGCTGATTATCACTAACCACAACAATGAGCCGCTCCCTCATACACCGCGATGACACAGCGTATCGGAAAAGGATCACAGTCATCACAAAAGACTCCACAAAGCAGGTGAAACTGATACGTCGATAGTAACACAGTTTTTAGTGTATTATTTTCATGTGACATGACGGTGATATAAAAAAAAAGATTACCTAACATTCAGCAGCAAGATGACGGTATCTGACACCTACGCTAGTTAAAAAAAAATATGGCAATGTACGAGCAGTGTTGCCAAAATAGCTTGCCAGTATAAGGCGATGTCTAGGTGAGAGATCCATTCCTAGATGGCAGTGCAGTTCCAGTTTTTGAAAACTTGTCGATTAATGCTTTTCTTTTACGTAAGAGGAGCACTGGCTTAGGACAACAAAAAACAACAAAAAGAAACGAAAAAAAAGCCCACTGCGTTGTCATTCCCTAAAGAAAGGTAAAAAAGGATAATCAAAATTGGAGGATGAATGTCTTAAAACCTTCCTTACGCTTAGTAGTTATGGTAAACTATGCCTGGCCAGGATGAAGCCAGAGGAAACTCTGGTGGAGGTCCGTAGCGATTCTGACGTGCAAATCTATTGTCAGAGCTGGGTATAGGGGCGAGAGACTAATCGAACCATCTAGTAGCTGGTCCCCTCCGAAGTTTCCCTCAGGATAGCTGGTACTCTCGGAAACTGAGGAGTTTCATCCGGTAAAGCGAATGATTAGAGGTCTTTGGGACGAAACGTACTCACCCTATTCTCAAACTTTAAATGGGTGAGATGCCGAGCTTGCTTGAATGCTGAAGCTCTGGCGACTAATCTGAGTATCTAGTGGGCCAATTTTGGTAAGCAGAACTGGCGCTGTGGGATGAGCCAAACGTCGAGTTAAGGGGCCAAAACGAATGCTCATCTAGACCCCATCGAAAGTTATGGAGAGTGCAGTCGCCACACTAGTTCAAAACCTCTTTACTGTTTATTTCTTTTGCTGTGAGTCTCGTGACAATTTACGTGGGATCAAGAAATGAGTCATATAACCTTATAACATGAGATCTTTATATTGTGGCAGGCGTAGTGGTGGGCAGGTGGTGAAGATAGCATATGGTGAATTAGTGGTATCTGACAAAGAGAGAGAGAGAGAGAGAGAGAGAGAGAGAGAGAGAGAGAGAGAGAGAGAGAGAGAGAGGAGAGAGAGAGAGAGAGAGAGAGAGAGAGAGAGAGAGAGAGAGAGAGAAAACAAGTCGATGATGTTAGTTCACCTAAGTTTCGTGTCCCGTTGTAAGGAGAGATATTTCCAGTTGATGATTTTCTGAATATATCAAATTAAAAGACTCAGAACCACCTGTTTTCAAGGCTTTGCTGTTATGACGCACTTTACAGGTGGTAAGTCCATGCGTGGGCTGGAAAATATATTAACACTTTGTTCGCCATTGTGTGCAAGTGTAGCTTTGTATGAATTAGTAACGCTGTAAACCCCCATTGGTACAGAGAGAGAGAGAGAGAGAGAGAGAGAGAGAGAGAGAGAGAGAGAGAGAGAGAGAGAGAGAGAGAGAGAGAGAGAGAGAGATGTGTGATTTACATATAAAAACAATACTCTTAGGATTTGTGCAACTGCTCACTGATTTGTATATCCAAACCAGCGATCGTCAGAAAACTGTTCACATTTTAAAGTGTCTAGCGAGTAGGAGGAATCTGAATATAACGGAGAGATGGGTAAACTACATTAATAAATTTTTCACCAGGCTACACTTTAGAACCGTGGATATTGCCAATTTGTAATAATAGTAGTAGTAGAAGTCATTGCATCCTACATCTACATATGGGGTTTGCTTCACCATACCGTGCAGGAAAAGTGTTATTTATGTGACCTGTATTGTAACACGCTACAGATTCTCACAGGTACAACAACACTTCGTCGGACGCCGCGTTCCTTCCCGCCTGCTTTACGCTAAGCTTCTCACTGCTCCAGCTGTTTCTTCCTTTCTCTCACTTATATATAACATGTCCATCTTTTTCAACAGTTTCGGTGAGGGTAGCGCGTCGGAAGGAGTTTTGAAATGGCTCGAAATGTACAAATTCATCTTGGGGTTTCCAGTAACGCGTGATGCATTTATAAGTATACAATGGTCACTAGGAGGAAATGGACCCCCACAATAAATGATACAGTGGTCATTTTAAAGCTTAGTAAAGTGGCCATTATGATACAGTGGGACCGTGCTGGCTTTGGAGGCAGGGAGAGGAGCGCGAATCCTGGCTAGGGTCCGGGGTAAGAAGGGCATCCACTCGAGGTAACGGTTCCCAAATGTCAAATCCAAAGTCCTTCGTTAAGCGTCTAATAAACTAAGAAAACAAGACGTAAAACCGGAAAGAAGCAACCAGTAATAATCCCCAAGTAAAAATAAAGCAGTTATGGTTATTTTAGAGCTTATAAGTGTGCGTGATAAGAATGACCACTTCACTAGAGAGTCCGAATCCTCACTCATTTCCTTAGTGGGGATCTGAGAATGTCTGGTACGCCGGACACTTCCTCTCGCTGGTGGAGATGAACGGGTGGGGTTTAGAAATCACAGCATTAACCTTCACTGGCCGCAACTTGGACATTCATTGACAGACAGCATTCACAGGTGATGCGATGGTCAGGGTCTGAATGCTTCTCTTTCGTGTGTGTATCTGTGTGTGTGTATCTGTCTGTGTGTGTGTGTGTGTGTGTGTGTGTGTGTGTGTATGTGTGTGAAAGAGACGTACGAAAGTTTAGTAATCATGATAAAATTATAAAAATGAAGAAAAAAAGATATAGGAAAAAAAAGTTCTTTAAATTCGTTGGTAGATAAATGGAATAGACTCATTAATCAGGTCGTTTGTAGTGAGTGAACAAGAAGCTTTAGAATGAGAGTCAGAAAAATCTATGAACACGGATGATGGGTCGATATAGGAACACATGATTTGTACAGTGACGACTACTTATAGACATATTGACTTATTGCAGCTTCCCTTATGTTCTTAAAAAAAAAAAAAAGCTGAATATGGAAAGTACGTAATAAATTTCTGCTTCCCCTCTCTCCCCTCCACCAAAAAAAGAAAGAAAGAAAGAAAGAAAGAAAGAAAATGAGGAATAGGAGAAAGATTACCAAATGCGCAGGCCAAACAATGCCGGGAGAGTTTGGATCAACAGCATCGACGCCCAATGCGCTGCCCGATGCTCGTGTGTCTCTTTAACGTGTCAGATATTGAGTGAAACGAGGAGACGGAGGACGGCTGGTGGTGGTGGTGGTGATGATGGTGGTGGTGGGTTAGGGAGACTTATAGGTATTTGATGTGTAATAAGTAAAATACGTGTGAGAAGCAATGGTTTGGTAGAAGAATCAGGGAATGGTTCCTATTAGTATTAGTAACGATAACATGAAGGCTTGAAAATAACAGAAATATTACAGCAAATATGAAAATACTAAGAGTGATGCATAATGCTAAAAACAATAATAGTAGTGATAATAATAATAAATAAACAAATAAATAATAATGACAACGAATCTGTATTTTGCTTATTCTACATATAACAAATAATTTACAGAGGAGATAAAATTATTTCAGTGTTCAAACAAAAAATGGTTGAGAAATAAATAGCTGTATTTTTACCGAACTCTTCACGGCTCAGGACTAGTACGCCGTGTGTGTGTGTGTGTGTGTGTGTGTGTGTGTGTGTGTGTGTGTGTGTGTGTGTGTGTGTGTGTGTGTGTTGTTCGTTTTCCTCCATCGCTTTCTGCTTTTCCTTCTCGTTCTCCTACTCCTCCTCTTTTTTTTTGTCCTCGTCCTCCTCTTCTTTTCCTCTTCGTCCCGTTCTTGTTTTCCTCCTCCTCCTCCTCCTCCTCCTCCTCCTCCTCCTCTTCTTTTCCTCCTCGTTCTCTTTTTATTTTCCTCTTCGTCCTCCTCCTCTTCCTTCTCCTCTGTTTTGAAGCGTGTGCGTGTACGAGAGAGAGAGAGAGAGAGAGAGAGAGAGAGAGAGAGAGAGAGAGAGAGATGAGAGAGAGAGAGAGAGAGAGAGAGAGAGAGAGAGAGAGAGAGAGAGAGAGAGAGAGAGAATAAATGCTGAATGAGATTTTCTTTTATTAATTGTGTGAGTGTTAATTCAATCGTACAAACACTCAGGAATAAATTATTGCGCGTATTAATATAAATATCAATATAATAACCTGATTCTTGTGTTCATTTCGGTTGAGGGAAGCTCAGGGAAATTAAATGTCTGTCATGCGTTAAGTAAAAATGACGTGTAATCTTCTTGGAACATTTTTTTTCTTTCCCTTCACTGTTAAAAAAAAATAATGAAAAAAATAATGGTAATGATAATAATAATAATAATAATAATAATAACAGTAATGGAATGGTCAGGAGGTTTCCATCTCTTCACGTTTCTTGTGGATCTCGTTCGGTTTGAATCTGATTTCGTCTTAGTTGTGTTGCATCCCCATTCAGTGAACAAATATGAGTTAAGTTAGGTTAAGTTAGGTTAAGTTTCCATTCGATTTTTTTCTCAGATGTAGAGTATCCTCATTTAGTGAACAAATATGAGTTAGGAGGAGTGTGGGGAGGGCTGAGTGAGGGCTGAGTGAGGGGCTGCGTGAGGGGCTGCCGTCACCTGACCCACTTCGGAGTCACGCGAGTTAGTGAAACGCCTTTGACAATTTTTTTTTTCCTGGTGCCATTTTTCAGTTTCTTTGTTGTCTGTCTCGCTTTGACGAACACTCTGTTGTTTTCTTTTGTGGGCGTTTACTGTTTTTTTTTATTGGAGTTTTAGTTTCCTTTTACTGAATGGCTGGAAAGTTGTGTATCGCACTAGTTTGTGGGTGTAACGTGAAAGGAAGCAAGTATAGAGAGTCTGTGTGTGCTTGCGGTCAATGATGTGCTGGATTTTGAGGCGGGAGCGAAGTTACCTTTCAGGGACTTCTTTCTAGCTATACACTCTGCCACTATTGATGATTACCAAGGAAGATAAATAGTGTTTCAAATGTTTCAGGTGTTTCAAGATATGACACAACAGTCACGACAAAGAGAGGAGAAATTACAGTCTTGCCCACGTATACGTATTGGGAGACATCGAGGTGATTGTTGAGCGTGTCTGGACAGAATGCACGCATCTCACACCAGGGCCTAATGGTGATAGGTATTGTGGTGAGGGCTCCCTCGTTCCGACTGTGCGATACTTGCTGGTCGAGTGCCCCACTTTGGGAAAGTTGTGAGAGCGATACCTTTCCTGGTGTCGAGGAGAGGACGCAGCTCTCTGTCTCCCTGAAGTTGGGGAAGCTGTGTCTCCTCGCAGGACATGAGGTTCTTTTCGTAGTTCGGTATGTTAGAATTACCTTTCATCGACATGTCTTATATATAATACATTTTATATTATCTTAACATATTTCGTTTCATGTTTTGTTATTACTCATGAGGCCTTAGTGATCTCTCTTCCAGTAACACCAGTATTGGGTGAGGGACGCGAGATAAAAGATATGACGGCTTGTTTTGTTGTGATGCGGGCCTCTCTGCGTACTGAACACTGGCTGTGGTTGAAGTGCATGAGCAAGTGTGTGGGTAGTGATGGCATGGCTCTTACTGGCGACCAGGAAACTAGTAACACCTTGCACCTTTCCTGCATCTCACCTGTTGTACCTGAATCCTCGGCCAGCATAGCGTGGCCTCACTCTTTAGGGCGGCAGTACACAGCAGGCAACAGGCAGCCCGGTGGCCGAGCCAGCAATGCGATGGTGAATGGCGGTAACCTTCAATGTGCACACTGTAGAAGGGAACCAAACCGGCGTGAAGCAGGGGCCGTAGACTGGCAGGCCGGGTGTTGGCCGCCTGTCCATTCCACATCCATGTCAGTGGATGGACCCTGTCAGGTACGCCTCGGGGCAACAGGACTCACGCGCGCCTTTCAGTCGGAAGCGCAAAGCTGGTGTTCGGCCACTGCCCAACATGGTGGCGCGGCTCCCCCTCGCTCCTCCCCCGCGGCTCGGGTGCCAAGGTGAAGAGGGGAGAGCCCAAGCCACCCGAAGAGTGGCAGGGACTTAGGGGGATCTCGAACGCAGATTGGTGCCGCGGATGTGTTCCCTCTCTTGCCTCGCTCCCTCTCCAAGTCCTTTAGTAAGAAATGGCTTCCACTGGCCAGGGAGTGTTCAGTGTACCGAGTCACTGGCCCAGTGCTTGACCTGCTGGTAAAAGCTGTGTATGTTATAACATCACTTGTTGTGATGAGTTGCTCACACAGTGATTAAAACTTTTAGGTGAACAGAATTTGAAAAAAAAAGAAGCAAATACACTGAATTGAATACTCAAAATGTTTGCACATATTGGTTCAGTGGGTTTGACAATATTCAAGAAAAGTGATAATTGGGTGAACAAAAATAGAGTTGAAGCAAGAATTTCTAAAATGTCTGTTGTTTCATTACATACATCACGTTTCATCAGTGAGTGCCGTAACTGCCTGGCAATCCTCTGTTAGAGCCGGAACAAGCTCAGGTTTTACTGCGTGCCCTGCAGCGCGTCGTGATGGCTGTCACTGCCCGGCACGCGTGTTCAGGCCAGGCAGGGACGAATACAAACAAGTAAAAAAAACTAAATCAAATCAGGACTATGAACAAAACTTTGTGGTAATGAATTCAGGATTAATTAATGCCTGCAAAGCGTCAACATTCACTGAGAGAAATGTTAAGATGATGACAGTGATGATGACAATAGTGATAATAATAATAATAACAACAACAACAACAACAGCCACAGTAGTAGTAGTAGTAGTAGTAGTAATAGTATAATGGGCAAAGGTTAACCAGCAGCTACGGTGGGAACTCAGCGAACAGCGGCTGCTTAGGGAACGGACAGGACCCGGCCCAGCTTGTTGTTGTTGTTGTTGTTGTTGTTGTTGTTGTTGTTGTTGTTGTTGTTGTTGTTTTTCTCCTCCTCCTTTTCCTTCTTAGCTGAAACTCTTTTCCTCCAGCATCTTCCCGTTTCTATTATTCACCCCTCGTCTTCGTCTCTTCTTGAAACATGCTACCTCTTTTCGGTTCTTGCCTTTCCATACTACCTCCTCCTCCTCCTCCTCCTCCTCCTCCTGTTCTAGTGTGCGCAGGTGCATGGCTGCGAGAATGACGCTTTTGAAACTATTACACTTGCACGTAGGAAATTAAATGTGTGTGTGTGTGTGTGTGTGTGTGTGTGTGTGTGTGTGTGTGTGTGTGTGTGTGTGTGTGTGTATGTGTGTTTGTATGTCTGTGTAAAGTATGAGAGAGAGAAAGAGAGAGAGAGAGAGAGAGAGAGAGAGAGAGAGAGAGAGAGAGAGAGAGAGAGAGAGAGAGAGAGAGAGAGAGAGAGAGAGAGAGTACTACTACTACGTATGCTAGTATTAATTATTGTTATTATTCTCTCTCTCTCTCTCTCTCTCACGCACGAATATACTCACACATTTAATTTTCTCTGTACTCGTATTAGTAGTAGTAGTAGTAGTAGTAGTAGTAGTAGTAGTAGCAGCAGCAGCAGCAGCAGCAGCCGGAGCAACAACAAAATAGTTGGTGAAAGCGGAGAGAGAAAGACGAGTGGGGGAAATAGAGGAATGACGCAGGGAAACAAAAGCAAAGAAGGATTCAGACTTCCACTGAAAGAACACGAAAACTTCCCGTGGTGGGGTGATGGCAGCCAGACTCGTGTCGTTGCAGTTGCAGATCTTTCCCTAAAATATACATGGGGAGCAGAAGCTAGTGCTGGTCTGCCCGTGCCCTTGGTTTCCTCTTCTGACCTTATGCAGCTTTGTAATAGCGATTAGTAGCTCTCCCTGTGATACTGCAAGTTAGGTTTACAGTCACTTGTTACTGGGGCGGATGGTACTCAGGTCAGATGGTGCTCAAGACAGATCGATCTGAGTACAAATATGTTTCAGGTTTATTTGCACGAATATAGAGGTGTTTTTTAGTCTTTATTTATTATTTTTAAAGATCCCAGTATCATTTTGAATAGAGGGAGAGCCTGATGGTCTGCTGTGGTGTAAAAACTTAATTTCTCCGCCTGTCATCTGCACGCCGGCTTCCAGACAGGTATTCCCTCTTCTTTTGATTACGTACAACGAACCTTTTCATCTTTTTGACATTGAATATTCATGAGTTGTGTTTATTTAAGACTCTTAATGGGAAATATTAGAATCTCAACTTCTGCTAAAATCGTTTTACATAAAGTTAGGTTCATGTCATCGTCCCAGTAATTTCTCTCTCTCTCTCTCTCTCTCTCTCTCTCTCTCTCTCTCTCTCTCTCTCTCTCTCTCTCTCTCTCTCTCTCTCTCTCTCTCTCTCTCTCCATGAGACAGACAGACAGGCAGACAGATAGAGACAGGCCAGCAGGGAGGACCGAATCACGAGAAGGGACGGATGTCAGGGGAGTGTGTAGCGCAGTACATCCCGTAACAAAATCAGTACATGGTATTTGTAAAAAGCTCCCCTGTAATTAAGGAAGCGTGCCAGAAGATTGGAAGAGAGCAAGTATTGTCCCTGTGTACAAAGGAGGAAATACAGAAGAGCCACGTAATTATGGAGGCCTGTGTTCCTGACCAGTGTAGCGTGGTAGTTAGTTACGTGGAATAAGTATTAGAAAAAAAAAAAAAAAAAGAAGGTCGGGCTGGGTGAAGACTGGTTTGTGGATTATAAGTTATCAGGTTTAGGAAAGCCAGTTTGAATTTAGAAAAGGGGGTGGTTATTTAGTGCCATCTTAGACAGAGAGAGAGAGAGAGAGAGGGAGAGAGGGAGAGAGAGAGAGAGAGAGAGAGAGAGAGAGAGAGAGAGAGAGAGAGAGAGAGAGAGTGAGAGAGATGAGAGAGAGAGAGAGAGAGAGAGAGAGAGTGGACGACCGGCTGTGTTTACCTGATCTGCAAGAAAAAACGAGTATTTGTTCAGGAACCATTCAGAAGGCAATTACAGTAAAGGGTGTGGGTGCGTGGACCTGCTGCTGAATGGAATATGGAATGGGGGCGCTGTATGGATGGAACGGGGCGCTCGCTGTATGGATAAAGGATGGATGGAAATGGGTGCACGAAATGGCGTATCCTCACAAAATAACGGGGAAAATATACGAGTGACGAGTGCAATGAGACAAGGGATTAATGTAAAATGAGAGTGGAAAAACAAAAGGATGAGAGGGCGAAATGAAAACAAGCTATGGAGAAATACGTATGATGAATTAAAAGGAGAAACTAGAAGTGTCATATCTTTTTATTACATTTGTTATATATGTAGACATTTTCCTGTGAGTGTGTGTGTGTGTGTGTGTGTGTGTGAAGCTCGAAATATACAAAGGTTTTAGTAAAAATGACAGTTTCAAAGCACTTGCAAACCGGAATTGACTCTTCTTTGCTATTCTTTTTCTTTCTTTCTTTCTTTTTCTCTTTTTCTTTATTTTCTTCCTTTTCTTCATTTAAATATTTACTCTTTTTTTAGGGACTGAAAGACAGTTACCATTCCTATTGTTGTGAATCTGTTTCTTCCCTTTAGTATTCCTTTCTCGTCAATGAAAAACAAATATTGTCAACCTGAAGATATATATTCCTGAAAGAAAAAAAAAAAAAAAAAAAAACTGAATGAAATAGTTTAGCTTATCGCTGTATTGTTCTTGCATTGAAATACACACATCAGAAACCAAGCATGGGAGAGGATCGAGCACACGTACCAAAGATAACCAAGGGACACACAGCAAACATGATACATCACCAGTTAATCCAAAAATACGCACCAAACTAAGGCCAAGGGAGATCTGTAGTCACCTGTACCTGTCCCATTACACCAAGGAGAGATGATTTCATTTTGATTTGATTTACTTTTTGGGCCATTTAACAGATAGAATAGAAATAAAAGAACAAGCATAATCATAGGCTTGATCCAGTGAGTAGCCTCTTACATGAACCTTCTTAGCAAAGATGAGAAAAGAAGTCTTGATTACCGTTAGTGAAATAGTAATGTTGACCAAGGTTCGAGGGAAGAGAAAGAAGGTGTTTGTCTGTATTAAAGTGACCAAGAGCTTGAGGAGTGCTGGGAAATGAAGGTTTGCAGGCGGAAGTATTGACAGTCGAGGAGAAGTGGAAATGGACGCGACCCAAGCAAGGAACATTCACAGCGTCAAAAACTAAATTGGATAGAGGTTGATACAGAGACAGGGCGACGCGAGATTACTGCCTCAAATCCTTGATATTACAACTAGGTCAACACACACACATATATATACACACACACACACACACTCTCTCTCTCTCTGATGCCCTTTTTTTTTATCTTTCGTTTTTTCCTTCTTACGTTTAATCTGTTTACTTTTTATTTTTTATTTTTCAATCTTCAGGGCGCTTTCCATTTTCTACTTTGCCTTTTCTCTTCTTCGTCTCCCGGATAAAATGCAGCTTGATCTAGCGTAGCGTGGGATTAGAGGAGCTGAAGTGTTGGGATAAATATAGTTCTCCTTTGCTGTTTCTAGTTTGCATGTACGATTTAAGTCTTGCTCCTCATTTCCATCAATTTGCATCGTCACTTGATTGGGTGAGGTGGTGGGGTGGCTCTCTCTCTCTCTCTCTCTCTCTCTCTCTCTCTCTCTCTAATACGAGTTTCATTTCCGTTATTTTCGAGTTTCTGTTCTTATTTTTTTTCAGTTATTGTTATTGCTCTTTTTTTTTCAAATGTGAGTTTTCTCTGTCTATCTTCATCTGTTATTTTCTTTTCTGTTTTTTTTTTCTTTTATTTTTTTTATGTAGATTCCGAGCGTGCGTGTTTTTCCTGCTACAGTTTTCAGTGTTTTCCATCTTCTACATTGTTTCATTTTGAGTTTAGGTAAAGCTGCTTTTGTTGAACCGCATTCTGCCTTTTTCCTTTTTTTTTTTCGTCACGTTCGTAAAAGTGTTATGATTATTCCCTCACTTTTATTGTTGTAATATCCCGCAGCGAATAGGACTGAATTACTTACTCTCGTCTCTTACAACAAACACAGTCTAAATAATGTATGAGTTAGTGTATTGGATGATTTAATTATCTCCAACATGGTTTCAAACGCTAATATCTGGATGCAATATAATCCACTTATTTATTTTTTTTTTTTTTCTCGTTTCTCGTCATTTTTAGAACTGTTTCTGTTTTGCTCTAAATCGGGATTTGAGAGGCCGCCTGCTGCCACCTGCGTGATGCAAGCGTCTGGCCAGGGAATTCCATCCCCCATGTTTTCCACAAACAAGATCACAGGAGCTTGTTTGTGGAAAACTACATCCAGCTTGAAACTGTTCATCGGTCAAAACAGAACGCGTCATTAACAGCGGCATGCCTTACTCATCTAATACTGCGTCTCTACAAACTCCTCTTTGTTTACTGTTAGAAGTTATAACTAATTACGAGGCAATGACACCATATATTAAGGACAAAACCCCAGTTGTGTATAGCCTTATTTACGTATTTAGGCCAGCACTTGGGAAGCAAGCAACAGCCTTGACATGGTGTTGACGTGAGCACAACGCTTGTCGCCGCCACTCAGCGTAATGCCGCCATCAAGCACCGTAACGAGCCGTGCCTATCACCTCCGTGCTTGGCGTGCTCGGGAACAGCCTGCGTGCGTTGTTAAGCCTTGAGCTACATCGACGCGGGATGTCCCTTGTGGTCAGCCCGGCACGGCGCCTCCCTGCCCCCGCTGCTCTTCACGGCCGCTCCTTGGGTGGTAGTGGTGGGGCCTTGCTACTGCGCCGGCCAATTTCGACTGACAGGGAATAGGCAGACGTGTGGAAACCAGTGAGTGATGCTGTGTGTCGCTGGCTAATTGTATGCGCGTCTGTGAATTGGGTTCGGGCGCGCGCGCACACACACACACACACACACACACACACACACACACACACACACACACACACACACACACACACACACACACACACACACACACACACACATTAGAGGACATTAAGAGCTTGACTCAATCCTGAAAAATACAAATAAGTAAAATGTCATACTGGTGAGTGATGCTCTCTCTCTCTCTCTCTCTCTCTCTCTCTCTCTCTCTCTCTCTCTCTCTCTCTCTCTCTCTCTCTCTCTCTCTCTCTCTCTCTCTCGTGATTTTTATCTATTTGTTCTTATTTGTTATTGATTTTTTCATATTTTCATATCTGTAAGCATTGCATTGTGTTCAAATACTTTTTATGTAAAAGGGCAACTGCCAAATAAATCATGAAGAAGTGTAAGTAATCTTGCTAAGTAGTCTTGCTTTTGGGACTCAGCTGTTCGTCCTGCGCCTCATCGCTGCACAACACGAAAACACGAAACCGCTATTAATTGTCCCGCAGCAAGCCAAGATCCACTGCGGAGGCGTCAACAGGCGGGGAGTGTGACTGGAGCGGTGAATCTGTCAAACAATAATGGTGCGTGTGTGCCAAGACGTTGCTATTCCAGGACAGAAGCTCCGTCTGATGACCCTGCTGTGGCGGTGCGTTAAGTCAGCCAATCAATCGTGGACAAAGGCTTCGTTATGCCAGTCAACCAGTCAGACCGCCAGTAAATCAATCAGTCAGACAATTAGTCAGTTAGTCTTGATCAAAAGGGACTGCCACATGTAGGCCTGATGGTGTTCTGCACTTATTTTCACGTATTCTTATGTATTAGTCTTATATAGTGGTATGTTGAGAGTGTGAGGATCAATTTTTGGCTCTCGATGCGTTATAATGTTACTATGAAGAGAAAGGAGTTAAAGAGAGAAAGCACGTCCTGTTCTTCCTCATCATGTCACACAATGACCGCCACGTGACATGACATTATAGCACAAGGGGAACTAACAAGGCAGTAGTGAGGAGACTTCCGTGTGACATTTCCTTGTATGGCACAATGTATTTTTTTTTTTTTTTATGCTGTATAAATTTGTCAAATATTGTAGTAAATATAGCTGTATCTCTTTTCATCGTCATTATCTTTAGTGTTGTTTAATGAAGTATTTAATTGATTAGTTAGTTAAACATTATTTATTTATGGTTATTTTCTTACTTTCAATCTGGGATATAAACTTTTGTTATTAAATAAGTTTTGCGCACTTTGGGGATAACACCTCATGCTGCTGTGATGTTGTTTGGCTTCATATAACAGTAATATGCTCTCCCTGTGTCCCGGGGTGAGGAGCATCACCCACCACAGACTCAAAGGCCAAGGAGACGGAGATGAACGCCGAGGCCACGCGCATATAGCATACATCCCATTTTCTGAGTTAGCGTCAACTGCAGCTTTTTTTTTTTTTTTTTCAGAGAAGTGGAGGGCTTAAACTGTAAACTGTAAAGTGACTGAGTTTGCAACACGATTAAGGCCTTCTTTCCCTTCCCGCCACTCACCTCTTTACTTTCTCATGTCACAGTATGCCAGCAGAATTATGATGCAAGTATTTCCAAGGCGATTTAAGTCATGGTAAAAAGAAACACGCCTGCATGACTCTCCTCTGCTCGTAATTATAAATCAAATAATGATGCCTCTTAAGTGCTGCTGCGGGACAAGTAATCTTAAGTGGTTTTCTTCAATATCACTCGTATAATTTGGCTTCCGTAGGCACTCGTAGGAAATGATGCTTGGTTATTTCCAGTTATTGTACTGTATCGCTTCCAGCAGTTTATGAAAAGCTCAGAAATGACTGACTGAATAAACGGTCATGATGAATCATAAAACAGGTCGCACTTAGGGAGTCTGCATTTACTTTACGTCTTTTACTTTAGATGAAATGATGTGGTTTATTACAGGTCTCCCTCAGGACCAGCAAGTCTTCTGTTGTGTTCCTTTGATTCACTCAGCCTTTAGACTTGACAATTCTCTCTTGGTCCAGGAGACATTAAAATCTAGCTCAGTCTTTACTTGTAAGCTAAACCATACCATACCATACCATATCATATCATACTACACCATCACCTGCAACCTTAGCACGTCCCCAGTGAGTGTGCATTTATCAGAGTTAGCGGAATCAGCAGCGCGGCGAGCATTGAATGACAGGTGTGTTGCGTCGTCAGGAGTGAGGCGAGCCAACATGGAGTGGAGCGTTGTGCATTCTTTATCCTCATGTGTGTGTGTGTGTGTGTGTGTGTGTGTGTGTGTGTGTGTGTGTAGTATATGTGCCGTAAAATATTTGCCTGCATGCCAGATAGAAACAATGGGAGTCTGTTATATACAAGACAAAATATACTGAATGATTTTGAAGTTGCAATATATCAAGGCACATTGGGAACTAAATTTTGTGACGCTTTCACTCAACATTTATGAGAGCGATATATACGGGGATTTTCTTTAAGATTCTGACGTCATCGGCCAGTCTCCTCAAGTCGTAAAAAAATGAAGTAACAACCATAAGTGAAAAGATAAAGTTTGATCTAAATTTTTCTGAATTAATTGAAAATCTACATCTTTTTATAAGATATTAATTGCATCAGGCAGTGTGTTCCGTGCAGTGCTGTCGTCCTAATGTATTCCGTTATAAAGTGCTTAGAATATTTGATAACAGTCTGTGTCCTGAGGGAATGTAGTAAAAGGTGGAGATTCTCTTCTGCTTTGTTCCCGTTTTTTATTTAATAACTACCTAGCAAAATAAAATGATATTGCAGCTTGCTTAATACGAATTTCACTCTGCCATTGCTAGTGGTTATGGTGAAGCAGTAGTTCATCTTTCCTTGCCGTCCAGTTTCTTTTGAATGCCTTTATTTTTTCCTCCTAGTTTTGCTCCTCCTCCTCCTCCTCCTCCTCCTCCTCCTCCTCCTCCTCCTTTTCTCTCCCTCAGATTCGTTCCCTTCCTGTCTGG
>NC_087171.1:20680766-20688266 GCF_035594125.1 Scylla paramamosain | reverse complement strand
AGTCAGTCAGTTAATCGATCAATGTTATGCACCAAATGTGAAAGAAAGTGTAATAACTCTTGAACTGCTGATGACACGCGATACGACACATTTGCCACTTCATTTAGGTAACCCGAAGCGATTTCACTCTGCAAAAATATAGCTACAGGCAGTGAGATATTTGAAATCCTCCTGTTGTGTCTTTCGAAATTATGCTCTGGACTTGTAACAAACCATTTCAAAGGCTGTAGTTGTTGAAGTGTTGCATTTCTATTTCAATTGTGCAAAGCAAGCTGTATCTTTTCCCTGTTGGTTCATATCCCCCTCACTCGTTCCCTCCCTCACCCCTTCCCTCGCCCCTCCCCATTATCTTCCCCCAGTCATGTGTTCCTCCACCGCCACCCTCCCAGCACTCTGCAGTCATACACTCCGCGCCTCCCCCTTCCCCCTGCAAATGGCAACAGGCCGCGTTTTGATGGCCGGACCTTGTAGTCTGTACGTCACCTCCATTCTTGATAGCTTGGCCACCGCTGCCATGCCACGTCATCCCCCGCCACAGCGCACCACATATCCCCTCCCCCATCACAAAGTTCCCCACTACCACAGCTTATTAAATTTTCCCCCCCATCACCACCATCCCTTCTGTTCCACCCCTATCACTCCTACACCATTCCCACGTCACAATCGCAGCATTCCACACCACTTAAGCTTTCCTCACCATATCTCCTCCAATGCTACGCACCACCCACTTCACTGTATCACAACACCAAAGAGGTACAGGTTTCTTGTAACACTTCAGGAGTGAGGTAGAAGCTGGAAAGGACGTCAGTAAAGAACCAGATGGGGAGAAATGGATGCGTGTATGACCGATCAGTATGGTGTTCAAGGCGACTGAAAAACAACACATAGCTGGACGTGTAGGGGCGCGGCTGACTGCACCATAATACCATAGGGACAAAAAGGAATATTTAAATGTGCGCGGAAGATGAGAGGGTGACGCGTTTTGGGGTAGCGAATGAGCAAGGCAGGACGAGGCGTGTTCGGAGGGATGGTGGCGGGAGGAAAGTGGTGGGAGATGAAGAGGAAGAAGAGGGAGAGGCTCAGCACAGGCGGTGGGAGTGAGGCAGGACGTAACAGAAGGAGGCAGGCTCATAACGGGAGATGACATGGCCCAACCGTCGCCGGCAGGAGGGAGGCGCCCGCGAGATGAAATGACTCCCGCCCTTCCCACCTCAAGCTCATTTGCACATCTCAACTGCTCACGTAACAGAGAGAGAGAGAGAGAGAGAGAGAGAGAGAGAGAGAGAGAGAGAGAGAGAGAGAGAGAGAGAGAGAGAGAGAGAGAGAGAGAGAGAGAGAGAGAGAGAGAGAGAGAGAGATTTTTACCTTCATACTGACAAGAATGGTTTAAATTTTGATATCTTTACTTATACACATTCACTAACCAAACTAATGTCTTTCTCAATATACTACTGCGTCTCATACAAAGAAAGTACAAAATAAACAAGTACACTCTTCAATATAATTCATTGCAATACATTTTACAATAAGTACGTATAACAATTCACTCGTATATATGAATTCCGTATGACAATATTCTTCATCTCTCTCTCTCTCTCTCTCTCTCTCTCTCTCTCTCTCTCTCTCTCTCTCTCTCTCTCTCTCTCTCTCTCTCTCTCTCTCTCTCTCTCGCGTGTGTTGTTTGGTAAATGGAATCCGATCTTGGCAGAGAGAGAGAGAGAGAGAGAGAGAGAGAGAGAGAGAGAGAGAGAGAGAGAGAGAGAGAGAGAGAGAGAGAGAGAGAGAGAGAGAGAGAGAGAGAGAGAGAGAGAGAGAGAGAGAGAGAGAGAGAGAGAGGTGGTGATGGCTGGAAGGGGAGAAGTAGGAGGAGAAGTAGGAGGAGGAGGAGGAGGAGGAGGAGGAGGAGGAGAAGGAGGAGAAGAAGGAGGAGTAGGAAGACGTCTGGGAGTGTTGATAGGAAGGAGGAGGTTAAGCCAGTGATGGAAATAGTGAAGAGAAATAGCCGATGCGGATGTAAAAATAGAAAAATGAAGAGGAGAAACCGCAAGAACGCCAAGAAAAGAAAGGAAAGGAAGACGTTGTCATAATAGTTGTACTTGTAGTTGTTGTTGTTGCAGTAGGAATATCAGTGGTATAAATTATGGTTGTGGACGAATAAGGGAAGGAGGATAAATCAAAGTAGGAGAAGGGGAAAAGACGAGAGACGGCAACCCCTCGCTAGATATTTCTCATATTGATTATTCCTGACACCCACAACACAAATACAATCCCCCGCCTCCATTCCGTCTATTCAGAGAGAGAGAGAGAGAGAGAGAGAGAGAGAGAGAGAGAGAGAGAGAGAGAGAGAGAGAGAGAGAGAGAGAGAGAGAGAGAGAGAGAGAGAGAGAGAGAGAGAGAGAGAATCAGATTACACGATGGTGGGTAAAGGGAGATAGGGGAGCAGTGCACGCGAAGTTTATAAACCCTTTTAAGGTTTATGAACACTTGCATATGAGAGAAACTTCCTAGACACCTTTTACAAGATTAACCTTCCTGCTACACTGAGGGAGATTCTGAGCGAGATTCAACCACGCGTGGCAGAGGTGGGAGAGACAGAGAGAGTGTGTGTGCGAGAGAAAACCTTTAATGAGGCAAGGTGAAGCCAGCTGAGGTGAGGAGACCCGGTGCCAAGAGCGAGGTAGTGAGCAGCAGCAGCAATTGGTGTTAAGTGGCGAGCCTGGTGGACTGTTGGGGGCTGAGAAGGCCAACAAGAAGGCGATAGTAACCGTGGAGTAACTGTGGAGTAAGTGAAGGTGGGCGCGTGTCAAGCCAAAGTGAGCATGTTGGAAGGTGCGATGAAGCGGCGTGTCGGATTAAGGAAGGCATGTATCGGTGCAAGTTAGGGGAGGAAGATAGTGTGTGTGTGCAGCGCCAACGTCAAGACGGCCGTGAAGTGCGGGGCTGACGACTTTAGGGGTGGCGAAACGTGTACAGTGCAGGCGAGGAGGCGAGGTTTTGCTTGATTAAGGACGCCGTGATGTATCGGTGTAAAGGAATCGATGGCGGGCGGCAGGAGGGATGCACGGTGAGGTGTAGAAGAATGGAGGTGCAAGGCATAAAGGTGAGGGGCATTACGCGAGGTGTGCACGGGGGATGAGGTAGCCTTAAACAGCCGAGGGCGACGTGAAGTACGTAATAGTGAGTGGGGCAAGATTAAAGAGGTGAGGCCTGGCACGACGGTGGGGTCAAACTCCCACCAGGACACTCTTAAAGGGGATCAGTGTGTCCTGCAGGATAGCCCCCCTCCCCCGCCGGCCTCTCTCCCAACCGACCTTCCTTCCTCCCCGCTCCCGTCCTCTCCCGTAGTAGTAAAGGGCCCCTTCCCACCATCCTCTCTCTCCCTCCGTCCCTCTCCTTCCACGCCGCACCGCCATTCACCACCGCCCGCCACCATCACCTTTACCGCGACCTTCCACTACTACTACTACTACTACTACTGCTACTACTACTACCGCGGGTGCTAATGCTGCCACCTCTGCTGCCTTTTTTGCTGCTGCTTCTGCTGATTTGTGATTGCTGCTGCTGCTGCTGCTATATCAACAACGAACAACAACACCTACTACTACTACTACTACTACTACTACTACTACTACTAATAATAATAATACTGCTGCTGCTGCTGCTGCTGCTGCTACTGCTGCTGCTACTGCTACTACTGCTACTACTTCTATTGCATTACCAAAAACAATATTAACAACAACAACTGCTACTACTACTACTACTACTACTGCTACTACTACTACTGCTACTACTACTACTACTACTACTACTACTACTACTACTACTACTACTACTACTACTACTACTACTACTACTACTACTACTACCATTCTCCTCTCACTTCCACCACCACCACCACCACCACCACCACCAACCCTCCCAGTTCCTTCCGCGTGATTCATCCTGCCGTCAGCCTAATGGAAGACTCGTTGTTCTAGTCACAGCGGCTGCAAGGAGACATCTCATTCGTCTCTCTCTCTCTCTCTCTCTCTCTCTCTCTCTCTCTCTCTCTCTCTCTCTCTCTCTCTCTCTCTCTCTCTCTCTCTCTCTCTCTCTCTCTCTCTCTCTCTCTCTCTCTCTCTCTCTCTCTCTCTCTCTCTCTCTACGCCTCACTACGCTTACGAAGAAAAATTGCCCCGTGCCTTTAAAAGAACAGTTAGTCGATACGGTGTGTGTATGTATGTGTGTGTAAATAATGATTTCTTGAGCATTACTATACAAAGAGTAACCATTTCTCTCTCTTTCTCTCTCTCTCTCTCTCTCTCTCTCTCTCTCTCTCTCTCTCTCTCTCTCTCTCTCTCTCTCTCTCTCTCTCTCTCTCGCTCGCTCTTCGCTGTATTATTGTTATTATTATTATTATTATTATTATTATTATTATTATTATTATTATTATTATTATTATTATTATTATTATCATTATTATTATTATCATTATTATTATTATTATTATTATTATTATTATTATTATTATTATTATTATTATTATTATTATTATTATTATTATTATCATTACTGTCTCTATCTTTCTCTCTTTCTCTCTTCCCTGCTTCGTATTATCTTTCCTTCTTTACACTTTTATCTCTTCGCTTCCAGTAATCACCTTCATTATCATCCATCCTTTCCCGTTTCAATCCTCGCTCCTTCCTTCCTTTGACGTATTTTTCCCCCTATTGAGCTCTCTCTCTCTCTCTCTCTCTCTCTCTCTCTCTCTCTCTCTCTCTCTCTCTCTCTCTCTCTCTCTCTCTCTCTCTCTCTCTCTCTCTCTCTCTCTCTCTCTCTCTCTCTCTCTCTCTCTCTCTTCTCTGTCTCTGTCTCTCTCTCTCTCTTTGTCCACATTCTCCTCCCCTCCCTTACTTCTCCTCTTAAGTTGCATATTCTCTTCTTTTATTCTCTTAAGTTACTGTACACTCCCCTCTGCTTTATAGCTTTATACCCTCTCCCTCTCTCTCTCTCTCTCTCTCTCTCTCTCTCTCTCTCTCTCTCTCTCTGATAACCTTTACTTTTTAGCTGTTGAAATGAGCGTTTTTTTTTTCCTTTTTTTTTTTTACTATTTTTTGTGTGTTCGTCTGCCCTTGGCTGATTCCCCCCCCCTCTAATCACGAAAATCTCTCACTCACTCGTTTCTCTTTATCTTCTTTTCTCTTTCTTTCCTCATCAACTCACGTCTTGTTCTTTGTCTTGTAATTGTGTGTGTATGTGTGTGTGTGTGTGTGTGTGTGTGTGTGTGTGTGTTGTCCTTCCTCCGTTTCCTCCTCCATCTGCATCTTTTCTCATCTTGCTCTTCATTATTCCTTCTTTTCTTTTTTTCTTTTCTTCTTTTCCTTCGTCTTCGTCTTCGCCTAGGTTTCCCTCGTTTTCTTCTCGGCCCTTCTGCGCATAACATTATCCTTACCTTCTTCACATATAGATAGCAGTGGCCTTGTTCATGCCCTGTTTACCCTCACACACACACACACACACACACACACACACACACACACATGCCACCCTTCCTCCCTACTCCCTAGGCAGCCAGCCAGCCAGCGTCACGCGCCGCTGTATTTTTGTACGTTCAGCCTTGACCTTTCGCCGTGAATTGAAACGGCCTTGCTTCTCCTTCCTCCTTCCTGCATCCCCTTCTCCTGCCACCGCCACTACTACCACCACCACCACCACCTACCTCTCCCTACTCCTCCCTCAGCCCGGCGCCTCTCCCGACACCTCCCCCTCTATTCTGCCTCTCACGTGACTCCAGCCTCTCTCTCCCTCTCCTCTCTCCGTCACTCACGTGGTATTCGGCCTCATTCGATGCTGCGCTTGTATTGAATATTCATCAGTGAATCAGCAAATGTTCACATCACGCTCTCCCGCTCCCTCGAGGTCCACACGTGTTCATACCTACTGTGTAGTCTTATTAGAACGTGTTTGCTCGTGTTGATTTGAGTCTACACTGGTTCACTTGAGATTTAAAGCAGGAAGAATGATGTGGTTCTGATTCGAGTTTACGCAGTTTTATTGGAGGTTTTAAACAACATTAGTTATTTAGGTAGTGACTTTGTTCGATTTCACTATAAGGATGTGTTTGCTTTTGTTGATTTGAGTGCACATAGGTTTACTTGGGATCTTAAACGTCAACGATGATGTGCTTCTGATTTGAGTGTACACAGTTTGCTAGGATTTTTAAACAGCAATAGCTATTTAGGCAGTGGTTTAGCTGTTTAATTTCACTTGATTTGATTTTAAATTGGCTTAGTAGAGATTTTAAACAGCAACAGTTATCTAGACCGTTACCAAGCTCTCTCATTTCACTCTTTAAGATGTGTCTGCTTCACTTGATCTTAGGTTACATTAGTTTATTAAGAATTTCAAACAGCAAACGTTACCAAGCTTCTCTATCTCACTATTAGGATGTGCCTGCTACTGTTGATCTGAGTCTGCATTGAGTAACATGTGTGTCTCCTCTCCTCAGGCGTGGCGCTAACGGGGGCAGTGACGCCACGACAGACGATAGTAAGAGTGACGATAACAACGATGATGATGAGCAGGACCACCACCGCCACCACCACCGCAACCACCACCACCACCTCACCTCCTCCCACCACAAGTCGAGTCACCACCACCAGACCAGGTAAATGTGTGTGTGTGTGTGTGTGTGTGTGTGTGTTCGTGTCAATATTTGTATGTTTATCTTTTGTTTACATTTTACAACCAGATAGTATAGCAAGCAGTCTCGTAATGCCTTTGTAACGTGTCTGCCATTGTGTTTGTTGGTTCTTTATGTTTATTTGTGTTTGTGTTTTATACGGGGTCTTGGGAAGGGGAGAGAGAGAGAGGGAGAGAGAGAGAGAGAGAGAGAGAGAGAGAGAGAGAGGAGAGAGAGAGACGAGAGAGAGAGAGAGAGAGAGAGAGAGAGAGAGAGAGAGAGAGAGATCCCTTTGTATCTCTCTCTCTCTCTCTCTCTCTCTCTCTCTCTCTCTCTCTCTCTCTCTCTCTCTCTCTCTCTCTCTCTCTCTCTCTCTCTCTCTCTCTCTCTCTCTCTGTCTGTCTCTGTCTGTCTTTGATAATCCTCTCTTCTCTCTCTTCTCTCCCTCTCACCCTTCCTTACCCTTCCTCCTTTCCTCGCCACCTTTGTTTCCTCCCCTTCCGCCGCCTCTTCTTTTTCCCTTCCCCTCGCCTTCCCTTCAGCCCATTTCACTAAATCTATTCAACCCTTTAATTTATTTTTCATATTCCATTTCCCGATCTTAGCAGTATTAACCACTCCCACGGGACTCCATTCTCTCTCTCTCTCTCTCTCTCTCTCTCTCTCTCTCTCTCAGGAGGTTTATCTCTCTTGGCCGTGAAGACTAAAGTTATAAATTGCACTTTTTCCTTGTTCCATTGAGGGCAGAGAGGAACAGACGGGCATGTTCGTAGCGTCTGACTGTCCATGCTCTTCCTAAAGTCATGCTTGCTCTCACAGTTCACCAGATTCAGTCTTCT
>NC_087171.1:20643266-20670766 GCF_035594125.1 Scylla paramamosain | reverse complement strand
AAGGGGAATCGTGCAAAAACAAAAGAAGTAAAGAAAATAAATAGATAAGATAAAATTGAATGAACAGATAGCCCTCTCAAATGTCGGTCTCCACTCCCCCCCCAAAAAAAAAAAAATAAATAAAAGGACTAAGAGAGAGAGAGAGAGAGAGAGAGAGAGAGAGAGAGAGAGAGAGAGAGAGAGAGAGAGAGAGAGAGAGAGAGAGAGAGAGAGAGAGAGAGAGAGAGAGAGAGAGAGAGAGAGAGAGAAACTAATTTATTCTGAGGTGTGTCTTGATGGTTCTCTTCTGAAACAATACGAGTTGACAACAGAACGAAATAAATAATAATAATAATAAAAAAAATGTAGGAGAGTCTAACATTATAGAAAATTCAGCACTTCTATAAATACCCGTAAGACGAAAGTTAACTATTTTCATCACATACCATCACTAAAACACGTAACTCGAGAAGCTTGTCTTGTTCCCAAACTCGTGAGATTACCTGATGCTGCTCCTCTAACTCTTCACTTAACCCGCGTGAAATATAGAAGCCAGAGGTGGTACACAGTTTTCCTTAGGAGTGTTTCGTAGACTGTAGCAAGTTAGTTCTGACTGTATTTGGCTTTGTGGGACTTAGTTGAGTCTCACAAATGGCGTTATCTGAGGAAGAAATTGTGTTATTAGGAAATGGAAAATGTATAAATATCCGAGAAAGTGAGTTTGTTATTGTTTGTAATTGGTAGAGACTCACTAATGACACTACCGGAATATGCAAAGAAGTGTGTTAATTGGGGAAACGCTAATGTACAAATAGAGTGAGGTTTGTCTGTATCTATAGGTTAAGTTAAATTTGGTATGGTTAGGTTAAGTTAGGTTTGCTTAAGTTTGGTTAGGTTAACTAAGGTTTGGTTAGGTTTGGTTACGTTAGGTTAACTTTAGTTAGGCCACGTTAGGTTAAGTTAGGTTGGGTTTGGTTTGGTTTGGTTAAGCTAGGTTAATTTAAGTTAGGCTTGGTAAGGTGTTGAGTGACTCAGTATTCATATTGTTAGTGCTAAGACATTAGGGAGCTTTAAGAGAAGATTAGACGGGTTTATGGATGGGGATGATAGGTGGAAATAGGTAGGTATATATCATATAGGGACTGCCACGTGTAAGTCTGGTCACTTCTTGCGGCTTCCCTTATTTCTTATGTTCTTATGTTCTTATGTTAGGTTAGGCTAGGTTACATTAGGTTAGGTTAGGTTAGTTTAAGTTCAGTTTCGTAAGGTGTTAAATGATACTGAACCACTCCACATATACGTGAGGAAAGGAAGTGGATGTAGCGACTTACAGTTAATCACATAAGGCTGCTTTGACGGGATATTACTAAGCGTCGCCAGGTTAAGCTTTGGAACAGTGACAGAGGCCAGGAAACTGCGGGGGATGTCAGCACCAGAAGCACCAGAGAATGGGAAGACTGAGACCTGTGGGGGATTATGTAGAGAGAGAGAGAGAGAGAGAGAGAGAGAGAGAGGGAGAGAGAGAGAGAGAGAGAGAGAGAGAGAGAGAGAGAGAGGGAGCGTGGGGGGGAACGCTGTGGTGAGGAAATATGTGCCTATGTATTCTTGTCCCTCTGAAACCATAAATTTTGTCGACAGAATAACGAATTCGTTGAGAAGAAAGCCTAGAGAGAGAGAGAGAGAGAGAGAGAGAGAGAGAGAGAGAGAGAGAGAGAGAGAGAGAGAGAGAGAATTCTAAACTAATCCGTCTGTAGATTATGTAAGAGGAAATTAATGTCACCGAGAGTGTGAATTAAACCAAATGAATTATCTGTACATCTTGGCGCGCACGGGCTTGCCGAGGAGTGGCCCGGTAGAAGGCGGAGTGGGCGCTCTCTGGGCGGCGGCTGGTGGTGGTGATGGTGGTGTGGTGACCGCCAACCCCGCCTTCCACACGTGCCGGGTCGCTAAATCCTCGGCTCGGAATCTTTATATCTGTGATATGAACAAACCTGAAGGATTTGATCCATTAGAGGACTTTGAGATATTAACTAGAAATTATTGTGATCATACGCCTGTGTCGTGCAAGCCAGCAGCACATTATGTTGTGTTGCTGGTGATATTGCTGATGTGGAGAGAAATGGTGTATTAAAGGGAATGTCTGGCCGTGAAGCAATGAACACCTGTCAGAAGCGGAGAGATAACTGATAAGAAAACATGTTGGAAGTAAAAGCACTATTGAAACACTAACTTTATCAGGTCCTTGAAGGCGCCGTTATGGTCAGCCGATGCGGCGGCGGGGCGATATAAAATATATTAGACGTAAAATATCGAATGGGACATAAACTACTGAAGTTTAGAGGCGAAATGTTTGTTCCGAGCCAGGCAAACTTATGATTTATCGAAGGAGAGAGCCAAACTTTTTTTAAAAATTCCCCAGTTAAGGTCACCAAAAGTAGAATAGAAGAAAAATAATGTTCGAGGATAGAGCCGCGGAAGCCTGAGAGGTCACCAAATTATTAATGCCGCTGAGCCTTCCCTCCCTGGACGGCCGTGGGGTGGGGGGAAGGGAACACACGGCACGTGTTTCTCAGCCACAGCTGCGGAATCCACTCGTCACCCCTATCATTAAAATGTTTACCGAGCATCGTGGCACAAGGCGCGCGACTTACAACCATATTCTGAAACAACCTGCGCCGCACCTCCACTATTTTAAAAGGCTTTCATTGAAGCTGCACGGCTTTTTAAGGATGTTTTTTTTTTTACAATTCAAGTGGCAGATTAACAAGATTTCTGCATTATTAACATGAGAAACACCCTTGAGAACCCGGCTAATCATCTCCACGGCCTCTGAATATAGTCGTGTTGAGAGAGAGAGAGAGAGAGAGAGAGAGAGAGAGAGAGAGAGAGAGAGAGAGAGAGAGAGAGAGAGAGCAAAGAGTTTGAATACGAGGCTCAGGTTGATACAGATGAGGTTGTCCACGGGCAGACCAGACTCAAATTCCATAAACAAAAAAGACCCACCAGGACTGCATGGGTTGAGGCGGCGAGGCTCTCACGTGGCGGAGAAAAAGAGGAAAAATATAATTAGATCTCCAAGTAACTGCAGACGCCATGTTGTCGTCGATGAAGGGAACGAAGGGAAAATCTTTAAAAGCGAGTTACTTAGGAAGAAAAACCTGCGCAACGAGGTGACCAGAGAGAGAGAGAGAGAGAGAGAGAGAGAGAGAGAGAGAGAGAGAGAGAGAGAGAGAGAGAGAGAGAGAGAGAGAGAGAGAGAGAACTGTGATGTCGAAAGCCAATGTAGAGTTAAAAAGAAAAAGTGGGAGGAGGAGGAGGAGGAGAAGGAGAAGGAGGAGGCGGTGGAGGAGGAGGAAGGGGAGTGCATGGGAGGAGGGGGTAGTGGATGGGAGGAGGGGACACCATGTGGTCTAATTGTGTTCCTTACAGCTCGTGGGAAATGACTTGTGGAAATAAACATTGGGAGGTTAATATACGTCCTTCTCTTCCTTCTCCTCTTCCTCCTCTTCCTCCTCCTCCTCTTCCGTCTCCTTTTCCACTATTTCTTCAGTTTTTTTTCCGGATATTTTCTTTTCTTCCTCCTCTTCCACTGTTTTCTCCTCTTCCTTCTCCTCTTTACATCTCCTCCATCTTCTCTTCCGTTATTTTATCTCCTTTCTTCCTTTTCCTCCTCCTCCTCCTCCTTAGTTTTTCTTCTTTTTCTTTCCTCCTCTTTTATTTTGCTTTTCATCTTTTCCTTCTTCCATTTTTTCCTTCCCTTTCCTTCTCATCCTTTCTTCTCTTTTGTCTTCTTCCTCCTCTTCGTCTTCCTCTCCCTCTTTTTTTTTCTTCCGCCTTCATTCTTTCTTTCATCTATCCTCTCTTATTATTCTTCTTATTCCTCTTTCATAATATACGTTCCTCACATTCTTCCTCCTCTTCCCTCTCCTCCTCTTTCTTCCACCCTTTTCATCTTTATTTCTTCCTCCTCTCTTATTTTTCTTTTTTTAGTTGTCTCTCATCTCCTTTATTTTCTTCTTTTCCTTTTTCCCTACTTCTTTCTTTACTTTTCCTTCCCACGTCTTCATTCAATATTTTCTCTTCCTCTCTGCTTCTGTCTTTTCTGCCCTTCTCTCTCATCTCCCCTTTCCATATTTTGTTCTCCTCTTCCTCTTGCATTTTCATTTCTCCTCTTTCTCCTTGCACCTTTATTCTTTTTATTCTCTCTCTCTCTCTCTCTCTCTCTCTCTCTCTCTCTCTCTCTCTCTCTCTCTCTCTCTCTCTCTCTCTCTCTCTCTCTCTCTTCCTTCTTTATTCTCCCTTTTCTTTATTCCCTTTGTTGTGCCTTCATCTATTTTTCCTCCATCCTCCCTGCTTCCCCTTTTCTCTCCTCTCTCACTTCCCCTCTCCGTTCTGCTCTTATCTATGCAGTCTCCTTCCATTCTTTTCTTCCTGTCTCCCTCTTTCTTCTGTTTCTCTTCTCTCCGTTGTCTTGTCTTTCCTCTTTTCTTCTCTTTTCTTTCTGTTCCTTTCTTTTTTTTCCTATTATTCCATTGACTGCTTTCTTATCAGCAATCGTTTTCTTTCGTTTGGTTTTTATTTCTCTCCTCTTCCCTTTTTTTTCATTTTTAAATTCTCTTCCTTTTTTCCTTCATTAATTTATTCCTTTATATATTCTATCGCTCTTTTCGTCTACCATTCTTTTCATTTTCCAGTTTTTTTCCTTCTTTCCTCTCTCTCTCTCTCTCTCCCTTTCTATCTCTCTCTCTCTCTCCTTTTCTCTCTTTTCATTCTTTCATCTGTCCACTCCTTCCCACATTCTCTCAGTTCCCTTCCTTACTTTCCCTTTCCTTTCCTTTGATTTTCCCTTCCACCCTTCCTCCCGTTCTCTTTCTCTTCTCCCCTTCCATCCACTCACCCCATCCATCCATTCCTCTCCATATTCTATCAGTCCCTCCCTTATCTACCCTTCTGTGCACTTGTTTTCCTTTACACTTTTCTCCTACCTCGTCCTCCCTACCCTCACTCCCTTATTCTTTTTTATTCTCCCCCCTTGCATCTTCCCAGTCCTCGCTCCCTTTAACCAGTTCCTCCATACGGTTCACCCTTTCCCTCTCCTCTCCTCCTTTTCCACAACCATTCTTCTCTTTCCCCTCATCCTCCGTGCTCCCCTCGCGGCCCCTGTCCCTTCTAACCCTTCCCTTAGGAGCTGAGGGCGTGTCCTTGTAACGTACAGCTGAGATGCACAATCTTAGGCGTCTCTGGGGTCGTTTTGCAGTGTACAGCGTTTATTTGCGAATGTACAGATGGAGGGGAAGAAGGGTGGAGGAGGAGGAGGAGGAGGAGGAGGAGAAGGGGAAGGATAAGAAGGAAAATTGTGGTGCTGTTTCACTTTTTTTTTTTTTTTATATGTTACGTCTTTTGTTACTCGTGTTTATATTTTTCTTCGTTTTCTTCTCGTCTATGAATGTTTTTTTTATGTTTCTTATTTCCTTTCCCCTTTTCTTCTTTTCTTTACTTCTCTTCTCCCTCTTATTTTTGTTATTATTATTATTATTATTATTATTATTATTATTATTATTATTATTATTATTATTATTATTATTATCATTATTATCTTGCTCGTCTTTCGCCATTTCTTTCTGCTTGCTTTCGTTCGTTCGTTCGTGTTTTTTTTTTTCTTCTCTCTCTCCTTTCTTTCTTTTGCTCTGTGTTTGTGTTTTTGCTTTGTTATTATTTCATGGTCCGGCCTCTGTGTGTTCCTTTCTTCTTCGTCTTCGTGTTGTCTCTTTTCTCTTTCTCCCTCCCTTCTTATCTTTCTCTCCCTTCCCTCTTTAGTTCTTCTTTTCTTGTTCTGCTTTTCTGTTTATCTTTCTTCTTCCTTTTGGCTTCTTATTTCTTGTTCTTGTTCTTGTTCTTGTTACTACTCTTCTTACTCGTTCTCTTCCTTCCCCTTCTCCTGTTCTTTTTTCCCTTTCTTCTTTTTACTTATCCCTTCTCTTCTTACTTCCCCTTACTCTTTCTCCTTCCCTCTCTCGTCCTCATGTCGCCTCTCGCCGCCGCATCCAGTGGCAGCACCGTCGCCAACACTAACATCCGCGTAAACCCCAGCAGAGGACCATTTCATCGTCAGGAGTTTAGGGTGAACTGCTGTAATTGGCGACACTGCAAACTTTATAGGACGTTTCTTGTGACTGGCAACGCTGTGGAGGACGGACGAACCCTAAGAGGAGGCGAAGGAGAGGAGGAAGAGGAGGAGATAACGAGAAAAAGAGAAGGAACCCAGGAATGAAGTGAGACAGTAAAGGAGAAGGGAAGATCTGCGCACTGTTGAACTGAAAGAAACACGAAAAATTTACGTTGAAGCGAGGAACGGACGGACGATGCCAGAGTATGAAGTGACCTCCTCTTCCTTCTCCTCCTCCTCCTTCTTCTTGTTTTCCTCCTCCTCCTCCTCCTCCTCCTCCTCCTCCTCCTCCCTCGCAGCTGTGATTCTCTTCAGGTCCTTTTAAGCAACTCCTTCTCTCATTATTCCTCCTACGTTACTCTCCTCCTTCCTTTTTTCCCTCCCCTCGTCTCCCGTTGCAGCGACCCGCTACTCCTCTCATTACACTTTCTTCAATTTAGTCTTAGCTGTTTCCCTTCTTCCCGTGCTGTTTTATTGCTATCATATTGTTCTTCTCTGTTCTCTCTCTCTCTTTTTTTTTTCTTTATAGTGATGTTGAGGTAAGATTATTTGGTGGGGCTGTTTTTATATATTGACATGGATCTAGGAAAGACTCTCACTTCTCTCACATCTCAGCTCCTTTCTCTTCATGTAACACTCAATATAACACACTCCTTACTGCTCAGACGTGGCTGTTGGCGGCGGGGGTCCTGCTGTTACTCGCGTTTCTTGCCTTCTGACCTGTACTGTCGCCAGCTGCTTCTATACAGCACGCAGAATTTCCGGAGCAGGACATCCAAAGTGTATCACAGTGAAACTTATTCAATTTACAACTACTGATGTGTTTGCAGATACGAGTATACAGCAGCACAAAGAAACACAAAAGAACATACGAGACATAAGAGTATCCTTTCTTATGAGGCTGCAGGTGAAAAAGATAAAACGTTCTATCGAATGTAAAAGATGCGGGTTACTAAAGGCGAAGGTTTCTCCCCCAAAAACTGAAGGATGAGTGTCTTGAAATCTCCCTCTTGAATGAGTTCACGTCATAGGAAGGAGATACAGAAGCAGGCAGGGAGTTCCAGAGTGTACCAGTTCTTTGTAGATTCCCTTGTGTTAGGCTACTCTTGTGCTCTCGCCCAACATCCTCAAAGCTACGGGAAATATTACACATTTAAAGCACATAGCAAGAAACAGTTCCATTTGCACTGTGTGATGTAAACTAAAAAGTGCTGGATGGCAGAGGTGAAGGACTTCTGGAAAAAAAAAAAAAACATGAAAAAATATAGGCTTTAAATTTAATCATGTAACGACACACACACACACACACACACACACTCTCTCTCTCTCTCTCTCTCTCTCTCTCTCTCTCTCTCTCTCTCTCTCTCTCTCTCTCTCTCTCTCTCTCTCTCTCTCTCTCTCTCTTGGAACGTGAGGCAATATTTCTCGACAGTCAAACGTGCCAGTGAGGGAACTTGTATCATCGCGCTGCGCTCTGAAGAAATAATTATCCAATGCTTCTATTACATATCCATAACGTGGAGGAGGAGGAGGAGGAGGAGGAGGAGGAAGAAAAAAAGTAAGAGGAGGAGAAGAGAAAGAGAAATGCTGAGGACGAGGAGTAAGGTGGAAAAACTGAAACGAGGAAGGGGAAGAAAAAGAACGAGGACAAGAAAGAAAAAGAGAAAGAAAACAGAAGAGGAGGAGGAGGAAGAAGAGGAGGAGAAACATAGCAAGGAAAATATAGGACGGATAACGACGAGGAGAAGAAGAATGTGGGCAAATATGAGGGAAAAGGGACATAGGAGAAGAAAGAGGAGAAATAGAAGAAGAAGCAGAATAACAACAACAGCAACAACGAAGATAAGACCAAGGAAATGGAAAGAGAATTAGGATACAGACATGGACGACGAAGAAGAAGAGGAGGAGGAGGAGGAGGAGGAGGAGGAGGAGAAGGAGGAGGAGGATGAGAGAGCAGAGAAAGAAGGCCAGGCAGCAGCAGCACAGGGGAGAAAGAAGGCTGAAGGACGGTAATGGTGGAAATGAAAGAGAGTCAAGTTAAGTCTCTTTCAACATTTCAACTGGGAGCATCTTGCTGACTTCTCAACACAATCCTCCTTTCAGTGTGGGAGGAGGAGCAGGAGGAGGAGGTGGTGGTGGTGGGGTAGGAGGCGTAGGAAGGGGACAGGGAAAAAAATAAATACTGACTAATGAAAGGAAAGGAGTGAAAAGGAGACAGAAAGGAGAAAAATGATGAAACTGACATGAAGTGAAAAGAAATGATGAAATAGAGAGCCGAGGTAGAGAAGGAGGACAAGGAAAAGAATACATACAAGCTGACTAATGAAAGGATAGGATGAAAAGGAGAAAAAAATGAAAATGACGGGAAAAAGAGAAAGAAGAAGAGGAAATAGAGAACCAAGGTAAGAAAACAAGAAATAAGCAAGAGAAGGACAGAAGAAAGACGAGGACAAGAACAAGGATACGGATAGAAAACACTAAACTATGTATAATGAAAGAAAATGGAGATCTAGGAAACTAGAGTGAGAAAGCAAGAAGAGAAAATGGGAGGAAGGAGAGGACACAGAAAACGGGAGAGGACAAGAAAAGCTCTCAAGTTTGCTGATGTAAGAAAAAGAGAAATAAGAAAAGGAGAAGAAAGTCCGCAAACAAAGTAAGAATTAAGAGAGAGAGAGAGAGAGAGAGAGAGAGAGAGAGAGAGAGAGAGAGAGAGAGAGAGAGAGAGAGAGAGAGAGAGAGAGAGAGAATCACTTAATCTCTTAAACTTTGCGTATGAAGATTAATGACTAAATTGAAAAAAAAAAAAAAATAGGAGTGAACAGGAAGGCGTTAGGAGAGGAAAAAAATGGATGCCGCTGAACCTTCTCCCTCAGCTGAGCCTCCGTCCCCCACAATAAAGGAGGCGGGAAGAGTCGGGTACTGGCGCGAAGAAACTATAGGATTCTGGCTGGCAGAGTGTGTGGTGGTGCTGGCGGGAAGAGTGTGTGGTGCTGCTAGCTAACTAGTGTGTTAGCGGAGTGCAGTAGCGGAAAGAGTGTGGCAGCGAGAAGAGTGTAGTAATGGCGGGAAGTGGGCATCGTTACTTTCCTCTCATCCCATGTAATTTTCCAAAAGCATAAATTCCTTTCACGAGATTTCCCCTCCAGGATTATTCCCTCCGTGCTAAATTAGATTAGGCTGGATTAGATTAGGCTGGATTAGGTTAGGCTAGGTTAGGTTAGGTTGGGTTACTTTGGTCTAGGTCGCCGTGGGATAGGTTTAGTCAGAATTAAGTTGGGTTAGGTTGGAATTGAGTGGGTTAGATTGAAAGTAATTTGATTCGGTTTGGTTTGGTATAATTTGGTTTGTGTTAGGTTAGGTTAGGTTATGGTAAGTTAGGTTAGATTGTATTAGATTAGGTTACGGTAAGTTAAGTTAGATTGCGTTAGGTTAGATTGGAAGAAAATGATTATGGGCGAAGTATACTGATGTGAATTCTCTGTAAGGAATCTTCGGCGGTGGAATTTACATAGAAGCAGCTAAGAGGGGATGGCGGCGGCGGCGGTAGTGGTGGTGGTGGTGGGTGACTCGCGACGCCCTTACCTTGTCTCGCCTCCCCTCGCCTTGCCTGCCTTGCACCGACGCTCAGTGGCTGCAAGGAAACCACTAAGTTGATTTGTTTGCCCGCCACAAATTGCAGCACCGCATCACCGTCTGGTTCAACTCGACTTACTTGATTTAGTCTTCGTTGTGTTGCGGGATGTTGCAGAATGTGAACTCAAGGACAGGTCTGCTTTGGAGGAAGGCTTGACACTTGATATACGTATAAACACGCGTATATATTAGAATTTTTCATTACCACTGATATGTCAACTTATTTTGTAACCGATTTCATCAGACTGCAAGACTTTTTTCCCCCTCTTGCTGTATTATTTATTTATTTTTTTTATTGTGAAATAGCATACGTATTTTTTTTTTTTTTCATTCTGGAGGTGGTACTGATGTATTGCACACTAAGGAGATTATTAGCAGCATCATAATACATAATGTTAGCGCATTGTTGTGCTTAAAATTCTATAGATGAAAAAAAAATGTCTGTTTTTGTTTATTTGTTTATTTTTCTACATGAAACTCGTAACTTAACCATTTTCTGGTCACTGGATACTGTATCATGCTGTGCTAAACAAGAAAACCAACAGATATCCAGGAATGAACGCAGCAGTGACATTACAACAGGACAGTGGGGGCGTTAGCATCAGGACTGTGACACCACACGATTATGAAACCACTACGACAGACGCGCTCATAACAGATTACGTAAAACATTTATCTTTTTCCTCCATCCTCGTTTTTCTCCTCCTTCTTGTATTCTCCTCTGCTTCATCCACCCATCCACCTCCACGCCGTTGCTGTTTTTCTCCACCTTCTTGTATTCCCCTCTGCTCCATCCACCCATTCACCTCCTCGCGGCGGCTGGTGGAGGTAGGCGGCGCCCGTCCATCACCACCGATGCCTAGACTCTCGAGGGAGCGAGCCCTGCGACATCCGCCACGACAGGCTGTGTATTCTGACGCGTGTGTGGCGCCCCTGTAGTCCTGAGAGTGGTGGTGAGAGGCGGTGTGAAGAAAGCTTTCGTTCCGTTCATAGGAGACAGGAAAGCATGTATACTTTTGATACGAACTCCGAGATGAAGGTTCTCTATCACCATTGAGTTAACAATTGTCTGTTTCATCGGTAATATACATTCCAGTAGCGGTTCTTGGGGTTTGTTGATATTCTCGTACGCTTGTGTTAAAGGTTTTGGTGTAATCTTGACTGGCCTTGGAAGAGTCTGGCGTGGATCTGTTGTTTTCAATGTTCTCTTGCTCTTAAAGCCGTACGTTTCCATCTTATCTGAATGTTATGTGACTTGTGCTGTACTGTATAGCTATCGAGGTAAACGGTTAATATTCTTGATTAACAGAGGTGTTCCATAAGAGTCCATTCGATTCCCCCATTCATTTCTTCTCTACGCGAATAGCACACATATACACAAATAGATAGACAAATAGATTGACAGATAGATTTATTGACCACATTATCATACACTGAGCATATATTACTCGTATTACTAACCGAAAATTATATAGTCATGCATGCCACACAGTAACTTGCACACACACACACACACACACACACACACACACACACACACACACACACACACAAACAAACATACACACATACACTCCACCCAGCATGTTTTTCATCTCGCCTAGTGTTGGTTTGCCTTTTCCTTGGGCGGTGATTACTGGAGAGCGTCAGACCCCAGACCCGCCGTCACTCCACTCGTGCGATTGGTCTGAAACGGGACACTGCACTACGCACACCCAATACACGGCACTCTTCAGGGGCGCTCCCACCAAACAGAGGCTCGCACTCCGGACACCTTACCCCTCGCACCTTTTATTGGTCACCCGCCGCACACCATCCAGTCACGCGGCGTAATGTGCAGGGCGTGGAGGGGAGTTAAAAGAGCCAGTCCAACCTTGTTTTTTCCCTGTAGTTCGTTTCACAGCGGCGCCTCTCCACCCAGCCCTACCGTCCACGAGAGAGTAAACAAGTCTGAACACGCTCCTGGCATATCAACATATCCTCAACGCTCCGCTCTTTGGGATCGAGAGAGCGTGGCCACGAGGAGTGAGGGAAGGAGTGAGAGAGTGAATACAAGAGTGAGTGAGAAAAGGAGTGAATAAGGAAGAGAATGCTAGAGTGAGAGAGGGAGAGGAGTTTTATCACTAGAAGGGAAAGGAAGAAAAAGAGGGAAAGAATCCAGGAAAGTATGGAAAAGGGAGACGAAGGAGACAGGGAGAAAAAGTGTGAAGTATGTAGAGGGAGTGAAAAAGATGAAGGAAAAGGAACAAGGGAGTGCTTAGGGTCGATTAGGATAAGGAAGGAGAGAAGGAGGAAGGCTGGATGAAACAAAGGAATGATAGAGATGAAGGAAGGATGGGAAGGTTTGAGGAGGCATGAAAGATTTAACACTAAGGAACGATAAATAGACGAAAAGGAAAAAAACAAAACAAAGGATTATGGAAAATTAAGAATAGTTAAAGTGAAAGAAAAGGGGAAATGAAAAGATGAATAACAAAACGAAAACAAGAAATGAGGAATAAAGTAAGAAGGAAAAGAAATGGCACAGACGAGATAGTGATAGCAAAGATGAGTAGCAAGAGGAAAGGAAAGAACAAAAAATAAATGAAGGAGATGGGGAGGTGAGGAAAGAGAGAGAAGAGGTATAAGAGAGTTGGAAGCGGTAGAGACGGAAAACTAATAGGAAAGGGAGAGAGGATAAGTAGCTAGGTGAAGGAGAGAAATGGAAGCAGAGTGAATAGATGGATGGGGTTTGAAGGGAAGTAGGAAGAAATATTGAAAGATGGCGAAATTGAGAGAGAAAAGGAAAAGAGGAAGGAGGGAGAAAGAGGAGGATGAAAGAGTATGAGAGAACTGGAAATGGAAAAGAAGCAAGAAATGTTGTAAAGTTTGGTATGGCAAAGTGAAGGAATGAGAAAAACGGAGATAAGGGAAAAAAAAGAAAGGGAAGGAAAGAGACGAAATGGAAAGGTGTGGAAAAAAAAGGATAAAGTGTGAAAAGACTGGAAATGGAAAAAAAAAGAGAAAGAAATATTGTGATTCTAGACAGAACAGAGTCAGAAAAGTGAAAGGAAAGATAAAAAAGCGATACAGGAGGAAAGTAAGGAAAGAAGAAATGGAAACTAAACGAGGAAAAGAATAAAATGGAAAAATACAAAAAAAAAAATTATAATGTTAAGAGGAGTAAAAAATATTGTAATCAATGAAACAGCAACATCGAAACTTCAATGGAAAAGATAAGAAAAAGATGAATGACCAGACAAAGGAAGATAAATATAGAAACAGAATAACCAAGGAAAAGGAAGAAAAACGAACACCCTTACATAATTACAAAAGCAGAGACAACAAAACCGAAAAAAAATCAGAAAAATATTAAAAGATACGTGACAAGACGACAGGAAAAAAAGTAAGAAAAAAAATAAATGAAGGGAGAAAATAATCTCTCTGTACCCTGGCCGCCATCACCAGTCTGTCGAGAGAGAGAAAGCGAGAGAGAGAGAGAGAGAGAGGGGAAGAAAAACACAAGTACTCATAGTGGAAGAAGACGTAGAGAAGCATGCCGAGGCGTGATGTTTGGGCCACGCTGAGGGGAAGGAGGCGCGGAGAGGCGGAGCATAGAGGCCAGTGACCCATCCTTCTGAAGACGATGCCTCCTCTCTCCCACGTGCTTCACAGAGAGAGAGAGAGAGAGAGAGAGAGAGAGAGAGAGAGAGAGAGAGAGAGAGAGAGAGAGAGAGTTTTTTTTTCCAGTTTTCACGTCTCATTACGAATCATTTGTCTAATCATCAGCTATTTAGGGGAAATATCGCAAATTAGCCTAAAATCGTTCAGCCTCTTGTTCTGTCACACTGTTCTGCTTCCTCAGACCGAGACTCAACATTTCCCGTCCAGCAATGTGTCACTCTTGGGCCGCTCAGCAAGTTTTGGGTTTCAGTTTCGAATAAGTTGTCTCCGGTCTTGTGGAATCAGTAGGAAAATATCCGAATATCTTATTGGGTTTTGTCCTCTAAGTTGAAATTGAATACAGGAACATATTTACATTTTATTTATCTATTTCTGTACTAATATACGTTTAGGCATAGTGCGCTTATTAACGAAGGATCTAAAACCGAATAGATTTTTAGAATAGTTGTTTGATTTTACTTTATTACGCTACACTAGGACTGACATCTTAGTGGACTTTTTTTTTTTTGTTGCCCTTGGCCGGTGCTCTTCTTACATAAAAAAAAAATAAAATAAAATAAAGTAGAGAAAAATTAACTGGAGTACAAAAGAAGAGGTGTAATTTCCTGGTGAAGATATTATTGCTTGTAGTTTTCATTGTACTTTTTTACTAGCGATTTCAAATAGCAACAGATTCTTAATCCCTGACTGTGTTTAATTTCACTACAATACACCACACCGTTGTATCAGAGTGAAAAAAAAGAATACATATTTATGAACTTAAATAGGAAAGCATGAATTAAGTTGTGATTTAAAGGTTTGTTTGTTGGGGAAGATAGCCTACTTGTGAGGCTATGAATTGTTTATATCGAAGAGTAGCCTATAAATTGTTTGTGAGGGACGGCACAAACTGTATGGTGGGGACAAAATGTAGACTGCTGGGGAAGGTGTGAATTGCTTTGTTCGTTGTGGAGAGTTAAAGATTGTTTGATGCTTTTCCGGCGTATTCAGAATAAACAGTATATGACCTTCCGTGCTTCTTTCACAGGAAATATTCCTACCATACCATCATTACCATACCTTTGAGGGAAAACTGTGGCAATCCTCATGTTTATTGCATTTCCAGGTACACTTTGCACATCGTATTGAAAAGAGGGGTTGAATGGAAGATATTACTGTGTTCTGGTTAAGGAAAGACTAATGAAATGTTGCTTAATCATCAGATATAGCCCTGGTTAGTAGAGTAACTTGTTTCACTTCTGCTGTTAAGTGTTTTCTCTCATAAAGTCCTCTGGTCTGCTAAGAATCTATCAACTGGCTGGTTATTATAATGTTCTGGTTCATGGGAGACTAGTGAAGTATTCCTCAGTCATTAGTCTCTTGCCCCCACTCACTTCACTGTACGTAGTCTCTTCTTTGATCTGTTAAGAGTCTATCAAATGTCCGGTTATCATAATGTGGTCCATGGGAGACTACTGAAGTGTTGCTCAGTCATTAGGTAGAATGGTGGTCAGTGGAGTAACCTGCCCTATTTCTATTATATTTAGTGTTTTCCTCCACCTAAAGCCCTCTGATCTGCCAAGCATCTATCAACTGGCTGGTTTTGTAATGAGGTTTCCAGCAGATCAGAGAGGAACAGAAGTGCAGGCAGGTGCTCGGCTATTGACCACAGCTGTACATACTCCCTTTCACTTTGATCATTACCGCGAAACGCCAGAGAACCAATCAGCGCAGAAAGCTCCCATGTATGTATGTATAGTGAAAAAAAAGTTTCATAACAGTTAGCAGTTGTATAAATATTGCGATGTTGTAATCCTGCAGTATTTCTTTCAGACCAATTTTTCTTTTATCATCATCGCCATCAGAGAGAGAGAGAGAGAGAGAGAGAGAGAGAGAGAGAGAGAGAGAGAGAGAGAGAGAGAGAATAAGAAACCACCTTTGTCATTCCAGCCTATGTAAATACTTAAGAGACTGCAGGATTTTTTCTTTTTTATGCGATTTAGGACGAATTCAAATATTGTTGAACGAATGGCCAAGCTCTGTTATCATAAAGAATATTGCCTTTCAGCGTTAGACTTTACTTTCAAGATAAGATTATTACTTAAACTTCTTCCCTTTCGCTCACAGTATACGAAAAACAATCATATTACAAATTTTTGAATAAGAGCCGTATTCTAAAGTGCTTTGCTCTTTCACCACGATTGTTTTCAAAGGCCACAGAGATGATTAATCTTCCCAAGACTGTTTTTCCTGTTAATAATGTAGAAATCTTGTTAATCTGTCACTAGAACCGTAAATACACCCTTAAAAACCCGTGTCACTTTAACTAGAGGCCTTTGTCATTAGAAGTGCGGCGTGAAAGTGCTTCAGAATATTTTCCTAAGTGTTATAGTTTTCTACATGACGAGGCTTCACAGGGAAAGAATAAGTAATAGTGGCCTTAGTATCTTGAAAAACCATCTTTAAACATTACATTAATTCATATTGGGCAATGCAGACAGAGGTTTTCACATGGGTCTGTTTGCACGCTGTTACTTGTCCCCGCCTTGTGTGTCTGTGCGTCTGAAATATCGTGGCAGGAAATTATTCAATAACAGGTGACTGGTAACCGCGACCGCGTCCTGTTGTATTTTCTTTTTCATTTACTTTTCTTTTCTACATTCTTTTCCTTTCGTTTTTCGACAATTTTTTTATTCTCCTGCCCCATTGACCTCGTGGAGTGTGAGAACAAATACTGGTGAAGTTTTATTTATTACAAGCTCTTATCACTCGCGTAAACACTCTTGGTCGCGGTTGTCACACTGAAATAACAACACGCTAGCAAGGAGGGTCGTGGTGTTCGCCTTGTAGAATTTCACATGATTTATTTATTTATTTTTTTCATCATATTTCCAATTCGATTTTGTTTGCATAGTGAGGGTCAATTCAATTTCTGCTCCATAATTTTGGTTCGGACTCAACACTAACTGAAACCGATAGAGGAACGCACGTCGAGGCTTCACAATATTTTTCTCACCACCATCGTCAATACCACCACTACCATCACCACCACCACCACAGAGGACCCAAACATAACCAAACATAACCTAACATAACCTCACATAATACCACATAACATAACGCAGTCAGTAGCATAACACATCATTATTCTTTGTGCATTTATCTCACATCCAACTTTTGTGACCATTTTATGTTCAAGTGCCCGTTTTTTATCATGTGCCATTTCTGCCCCATTTTCTTTTTCTTGTGGCATTTTCCCCCGAGCACTTCACCACCACCAGCCAGTGCTTGCTTGGCCCTCGCTTAGGTCTCCCTTTCAGAAAGTCGCCGTAAGGTCATCACACGTGCCTCTCTCTATCTGTCCTCAGCACATCCGTACTCTAACTGTGCTTTGATTACGAGTATTTTCAAAGACCACAGATGCGATTATTGCGCTCTTATCGGTGTTTCTCTCCCCATAGATGATGCATTAAAGTTTGAACTATTAACAAGATTATGGAAACATCCTTAAAAAACCTCATAATTTCCACTACAGCCAATGAAAAGTAGTCGAGACGAGGCTGCGAAATGGTTGGTTATATGGCCCTTGATCTCTCGCCAAACAGATGCTGGCTATTCACCGCAGTAATGTTCCCTATTGTGGAGTCCATTCAGTTGAGGCAATACCTGGAACTCATGCATTATATCTTGAGGGATTTTTGCCACAGCGCCACTGTATTGTTGAGGGAACACAAACTGCAGACACCTGGCGTTTGCTTGCTGCCTTCCTGCACACAGTGGATTTATGCTTTGGAAACTGCTCGCTGCTCTATTCAGTGTTATCGCACAAAAGAATTTAGTGATGATCATACTTGCATATATGAGTGGTTACTGACTCATAAACCCCTTGAATGACAATCCAGAATAGCACCGACACGACTTCCATTTGTTCGCCATTTGAGAGATACAAACCAGTAAGCTGCTAAGAATTTAACATCAGGGAAGCTGCGAGAGACGAGTACCTCCCCCCTGCCAGTACCTACCAGTACCTACACGCGGCAGTCCATGTATAATACCTACACATAAACCCTTGTCCACTTATTATCCCCGTCCATAAATCTGAGTAATCTTCTCTTAAAGCTCTCTATTGACAGTGCTAGCCAACTGACAAATGATTCTGCTGCAGTTATCCATCAGTAATGAAAGATTCCTCGTATTTACCTGTTAGTTATTTTTCTTTTCTTTTCAGGCTTTTCAGTTCGTCACTTCTTGTCGTATCCTTATTACTTAAATCCATCCCAGCTGAACAAGTACGAGTAGGAGCCAGAATTAATGAAAATCTGCCTATTTCCTTATGACTAAACTCCGATTACATTATTCAGCTTCATGAAGGAACGAATAACTTTAAGAGGGTATTAAAACTTGGCGAAAACTCCGTGTGCGATCAAAGACTTTACTTATCATGCGGAGTCTTGCGCCAGCTTAGGATGACGCGCCTTGGCTCTTGAAAGGGACGCGAAGCTTGACGCGCGGGTTGCCAATAACGACTCGGGGCTTCGGGATGTGAGTCGAAACGCTGCCAGTGAGATTCAAGTTGTGATTCGTAGCCCTGCAAAAAAACAACTCGAGGCTGACAACTCTGATATGTGGCTTTGATTCTCTCAGTGTCTGTCTGGATGTGTGTATGTTTGTGTGTGTTATCCGCTGCCGTTGCTCCCCGTTAAGGGAGTTTTCCATTAAGTGAACATTTAAACTTTTTGATCTTCGCTATAAATTTACACTTGAAAGTCTCGTCTCTCTCCGGTTTGCCACATATTTTCCGATTTTCTCCATGTCTTCCCGTCCGTTTTACCCTCTTTTCCTTCCCTTCCCTCTCCTCTTTTCTTCCACTTTTTTCTCTTCCTTCCCTTTCCTTCCCTTCCCTTTCCTACCCTTTCCTTCCCATTCTCTCGCCACCGTAATATCTTAAACCGGAGGGAAATCACTAGACTAGCCAGGTCTGGTCAGGGGTGAGCAGGGCCTATTCTAGTTCGCTTAGGTGACCGATCCCTTCATGCTCCCGGCGCCTAAATAACCAAGGATATCCCTGTCTTTTAAAAAATCTGCTTTACAGTAATTATCTTGTCTCAAACACCATATTCCTTTTTTAGCCCATACATATTCGCACTACATTCTGCCATGACTCCTACACAAGACACCACGCCAGCACAGCATCATCACATTCCTTTCTACTCACACCGCATCACACACGTCTACGTTCCACGCCATTCCATTCACGCTCCATGACACTCCACACTCCCACCTCTTCTCGTCAACTCCTTCACCATCACAAGCACCACTGCCTCACACTGCATTCTTTCCTCTCACACCTTCACCACGCACCATAGCCTCTTCCACGTCTATTTCATACATAAGCCGCTTCAGACTCACACCTCTCGTTGCTATAAGAAAACTTTCCTTACCTACCTATATAAAGCGGCCTCCAACTCCAGTCCCTACCAAAAATCCGTTATTTCCCCAACCACCCATACAAGTCCACATCCAACCCTCTGTCTCTCCCTAAAAAAACCCTTTATGTTCTTCCCTTTGCCACCTCAGCCCCTCACCATGCACGTCACCTAGACCTAACCTCCCCCACAGTTTTCCCTCTTTCCTGCCCCCACGGTATTGGTGTGGGTGCCGCGACAGGTAACGGGGGGGTGTTGGGGGAGTGCACCGGTGACCTGCTGAGCCGCCCCCAAGGTTTCTGCTTTCTCATGAAAAATGTTAGTCGTGTTTTTTTTTTTTTTTTTTGTCATTTTTACGTTGTTTTGTGCTTTTGTTTTTCGTTTTTTTTTCTTTCTTTCCTATCCTCCTTTCCTTTCCTCCCTCCTCCCCTCACCCCCTTTCCCCTTGTGTCCTCGTCCTTGTCCTCCTTGTCCTCCTCCTCCTCCTCCTCCTCCTCCTCGCCCACGTACCGGTGTTTGCAAGGTGCATGCTTTTCTCCTACATTTCTCTTTCTCTTTCTCTTTCTCACTTTGTCTGTCATATGTTCATTTCTTTTCTTTTTCTTTTTTTTTTTTTTTGTCTGCATTTTGCAGGAAACATTTTCTGTCTCGTCTGGATATCTTGTTTTATTTCTGACGTTCATCTTTTAAAATTTTTGCTCTCCATCCACCTGAGGTTTTTTTATTATTATTATTTTTTTTATTGTTATCGCTATATTACGATTGTTTTTATTACTGTTATCGTGAATGCCGGGAGGAAAGATAAGTTACACACACACACACACACACACACACACACACACACACACACACACACACACACGCGCCCGGTAGGGTTCGTTTCTTTACAACATAAATGCGCATTAATTAAAAAGTGCCGCCTAACAATGTTCTCGCACAATGATTAAAGACTTGCAAATGTTATGAAGCATTATGATTAGACCTTGATGAATATAGAGCATGATTAAAGACTGATAGATATTAGATACATGTTGGTTACCAGTGAGGGACATCTTCTTTTTCATTTTATCGTGGTTACTTACCATAATTATTAACTCTTATTTTGTGTGTGTGCCTGTTGCAAAAGGTTTGTGTTCATTGTGCTGTTGTTTATGTGATATCAGTGCTCGGTGTGTTTGTGTTGCCTTGTTTTGTGTTGGTGTACATGAGTTTGAGTTGTTTTGTGTGTTTTACCAGGGATGTTGTGTTGTTGTGATGCTTCGCCAACGTGTAATTGTGTTTTGTTGTGGTGAGCTGTGTGTTGTGCAGCGATTGGGTCAGGCGTGTAGTGTTGCGATGGCTGTGTTGTGTTGCGCTGTTGTATTGTGACCGAACCGTACTCTGAAACACTTTTAGCCGCACCACTACTTTCAAAAGGCTCTAGATAATGAATTTAGGAACATTACTCAACAATACATAAAATACAAAAAATCAATAAATGAAATAATTAAGTTTGGCAGTGAGAGAGACGCGAGAGTTTCTTTAAATGTACTGTATGTTCGTTTGTCTCCCGTCTGAACGGTGGTGGTGGCGATGGTGGTGGTGGTGGTGTCTGGAGCAGCGGCTGGTAGTGATGGTGGTGGCGGTGTCGGCGCGGGTTCCCTCCTTGGCTTGAGTTACGCGGCTCGCTCGTCCTCCAAATGGTCTTGGAATCTCGTAATATTTTCGGTCCGCACTGAGAACCCTCCCTCTGTTCCTTGCTTCACCTTCCTTCCCTTCTCTTCACTTCCTCCTGCACCTTCTCTTTCTCTTCTTTCTTATCCTCCCTACCTTCTTAGTTTGTGCATTTCTTTTCCTTCCCTTCCTCCTGCACCTTCTCTTTCTCTCCTTTCTTACTCTCCCTTCCTCCTCTGTTCCTGCCTCCCCTTCCCTTTCTTCTCTCTTGCACCTTCTCTTCCTTTCCTTCCTTATTTTTTCCTCCTCCTTTCTTTCTTCTCCCTTTCCTCCTTTCACTTCCCTTCCTCTCATTCTCTACCGTTCTTGTTTTCTCTTCCTTTCCTTCGTTCTCCTTCCTTTTTTTCTTTCCTCCTTTTCTTCTTTCCCTTTCCTTCCTTTCCAATTTCTCTCTCATCCTCTACTATTCATATTCTTCTTTCTTTCCTCCCTCTTCTCTCTCCTTCCTTACTTCCTCCTTCCACCCACCAACATTTCTTGTTTCCTCTTCCTTTTCTCTTCTTTTCACTCTTTTATTCCTCTCCCTCATCTTCCTTACTCACCAGCACTCGTTCCTTGCATTTCCTTTCTTCATCTTCTTTTTATCATCTTTTTCCTTACTCCTCCCACCCATAAGCATTCGTGTCTTCCTTTTCTCCTCTCCTTTCCCTTTCTCTTCCTCTCTACTCTTCCATTCATCAACATTCTAATCTCCTCTTCCTTTCCTTTCTTCCTCCTCCTTCTCCTTTCCATCCTTTCCCTTCTGATCTTGTCTCCAGCATTTGTGTGTTCTCTTTCCTTTTCCTTCCTCCTCTCCCTTCCATCCTCTCTCCCTTTATGTCCGTGTTTCTCTGTCCCTGTGTCTCTCCATCTCTGTGTCTCTGTGTCCCATCATTCTCTCTGTACTTTTCTTTCTTTCTTTTTGTTTTCTTTTGTTTTTCTGTTACATTTTCCTGTGTCCGTCTGTGTGCAGGTTTTCTGACTTTTCCTCCTCCTTTTTTCCTTCTTTCTTTTATTTTGTGTGTTCCCTGTTTTTTTTCTTTTTCTTTCTTTTTCTTTTTTATTATCTCTATCTGCTTTCTCTTTTCCTTTTGCTTCTATTGTTTTTTTTTCTTTTCTTCATCTTTTTGTTGTCTGTTCTTTAATATTCTTTTTTCCTCTTTTAGTTTTTTCTCCTTTTCTCTTTTGATGTTTGTCTGTCTATCTATCTATCTATCTACGTGCTTATTTATCAGTCTCTCTCTCTCTCTCTCTCTCTCTCTCTCTCTCTCTCTCTCTCTCTCTCTCTCTCTCTCTCTCTCTCTCTCTCTCTCTCTCTCTCTCTCTGCGTGCCTGTATGTAAGAAAAGATGAAATCAAATCCTTACTGATCTGCTTCCTTTTTTTTTCAATCACAATGAATAACAGTGACAGAACAGAAACTCAAGTCCTGCCCACGTTTTCTATTTACAGTACCACACACTCACTAGAAATCTCCTACAAAGCGCAGCAGTTACTCACTAAAATACTACGACAGGATAATAATAGGAGGCGTAAATATTTTCTTTACCTGTCAACTTGTTTGGGTTTTAGATAAAGAGAAGAAAAAGGAGCGTGTTAGTGAAAATTGCGCCTATTAATACTACCCCCACACAGGACTTGCCACGAGGTAATTCTCCCTATGATATGTTAGCTTAGGGTTGAGTTAGGTTAGGTTAGGTTAGGGTAGGGTAGTCTTGGGGAGGGTTAGGTTAGATTAGTTTAGTGTAGGGTAGGATGGGATAGAATATATAGAGAATAGGACAGGATAAGGTGGGTTGGAGAAGGCAAAGTTAAGGTAGGAGTGGGTAGGTTAGGTGAAGTTTGGTCAAGCCAGGTCAGTTTAAGTAGAAAAAAGACAGGATAGGTAAGGTTAGATTAGCTTAAGTTAGGTTAGAAATAATCATAAATTCAATTATATGAGATTTAAACTTTCCCAGGACAAATCTTGGTGTGTGGAATATATTGATGCATGTTTTGGACAGGTATGGGGAAGTTCGGACAGACGAAGAAGAAGAGGAGGGAGTGAGGAAGGGAGGGAGAGACAGGAGGGTACAAGGATAGAGGGGATCAATAGGTACTAGAATACAGGTAGGCAATTATCCATTAGCCTTTATTAGTGCTGAAAATTGCCACCCTAATTATCGTTCCTCTCTGGCGGTGCAGTGGAAGTTTGCATGCTAATGAGATGTGTTGCTGGCGAGTAATTGTTAATGATTCAGCCCTACTTTTATGGGTCCCCGCCAGGTGGCTCTAGTGGGGGTCTGGAGGGGGTTGGATGGTGTTGGCTGGTGGGGGTTGGAGGCTAGTAAGAGGGGGCTGTTGTTGTCCTCCTCCTCCTCTTCCTCCTCCTCCGTTTTCTGTCGGGTGTTGTGGGTTGCCTGCGTGTGGGTTGGTGCTCTGGTGCTTGTTGTAATTGTTGTTGTTGTTAATTATTATCATAACTTATTGTTATTATTTTTATTACTACCTATTATTATTATTATTATTATTATTATTATTGTTGTTGTTAATATTATTATTATTATTATCATCATTATTATTTATCTCATTATTTATGTTGTTAATATTGTAATTGTTATTGCTGCACCAATAAATGATAAGCATGTACAGCAATATACAGCAGACAGCGGCCGCCACATGTCCCCGGGAGCCCTTGATGTTTTTGCTGTGAAAGGAAATACCCCTTGATCTCCGCCGTGAGCTCCGCCGCTAGGGTTCGCGTGGGCGGCGCGTGGGGGCGACACTATTTATACTTTTCTTCCTCATTCCGTCCTGGGAAAGGCCACTGATAAGAATTAGAAATAGCATCTGTTCGCAACTATAGTTTAAAAAGCTGGCGGAAAATTAACTATGACTTACATCGCTGTCAGCTGTGTGTGAATTGTAATCTTTGTTCCGTGAATCTCTCCATGCTAACACCTTCACCTTCTCCTCCTTCCACAGCCACAGGAGCAGCAGGACGAGGGGGGAAGCCGCTGCCAACGGGGAGTATGACCGGTACGGCGATATGACCAGCACGCGACGCACCACTCGGCTGCAGGAGGCTGAGAAAGAGCAGCAGCAGCAACAGGAGTCACAGGAGCAGCAGCAAGTGGACAACAGCAGCAAGCACGTCTCCAGGTCACACCGCGAGTCCCGCCGCTCAGGGAGACACCACTCCAAAGTCTCCGAGAAGCCCCCGAAGAATAACAATCACCTGAAGGAGTTGAAAGACGACACCATCAAGTGGAATCAGGAGAACAGGTTAAGAGCGGGCGACGGGAGCGTGAGGAGGTACGAGGAGGAGGACGAGGAGGATGAAGAAGACGAGGAGGAGGAGGAGGGCATCGGTCTGCCGGAGCCTCAAGTGAAGGGCAGCCGCGGCCACACGCACGCCGAGGAGCGCCGCGAGAAGAAGGCGCGAGTCAAGCTAAAATCCAAAGAAATCAAGTGCATCGTGGACAGCGACGCCGCAGCGGTCATACAGAACAATCTAGTAGGCGGCCACTCCCCTCCCAAGAGCCCAGACCTGCAACCGCCCCTCCCGCAGTCCCCTCAGCCGCAGCAGCTCGTGTCCCGCGCTCCGCAGCACGAGCTGGACCACAACCACCACACCCTCCACCACATCAGCCACAATAACCACCCTCCCGCCGCCACCACGCCCTCCTTACTAGTACAAGATGTGGAGGTGGAGTCATACCCCGCTCCTCTTCCTCCTCCACCCGCTCTTCCTCACCACCACCACCAGCACCACCACCATCACCACCACCACCACCACCCACCCGCCTCCTCATCCCCGCCCTCTCCATCACCACATCAACCGCAGGGGCCGCTCCCGCCGCAGCACCTCACCACGCTGCAACACCCTCAGCAGGTGCAGCAACAAATGCAGCCTCAACTACAGCTGCAGCAACAGTTGTTATCGGAGGATCTGTACATCGACAGCAACAGTCACGTGAGTCAAGATGCCGAGGACAAGAAGAAGAAGAAGGATGACAGGAGAGACGAGAAGCGGAAGAAGAAACTGAAACACCTGGAGGAGGAGAACCTATCCAAGTGAGTACTGATTACTGTTCCTTGATTCATTATTGTGATTTACTGGATGTTTGTGCGGTATGGAGCGATTCACAACACTAAAGGCAATGTGTAGAATCTTTTAGAGCGTCTACAAGAAAGAAAAGGCGATGAAAAGAGGAAATTATTTAATGTCTAGCCAGTAATAAATGCTTTGGGCTAGTTTGTGATCAAGGAAACGTGTCAAATAGCAGTGAAAGGCTTGAAGATTTGTTGATTATGGTGTAAAAAGCGGTCAACTGATGTATTTTCTGATCTTTTGGGGAGAAGAGATGCGGTACAAAGTAAAGAAGAAGACGAGGAATAGAAGGAAACGCAAGGATTCGCTAATTAACTTCTACATTCTTATGGTCTCTTCCTAAGCCCCAAGAAATATCGTGGTATAAATATAGAGAGCAGTTTTAAAGCCACAATCGACAACACCAATTAACCATGGGGTATTTTGAACCTATAAGTGCATGGAGTCTTATTTATTGATTAATCGACCCAGGAAAAACAAGTAAGGTGACTAAAATTAACTGTTATCATGCCATTATCAGCAGTGGAAGAGTTAAAGTATCAACAGCAGTGCATAAAGGGTGTTGTTCCGCTATGGCTGGCGTTGAATGTTACCTAGAAAAAGAAAAAAAGGAGGAATAACGTCAATACGAAGAGATTAAGGAATAAGCAAGATTCGAATACGTGAGAATCAATTATTCGAGATCACACGTATATGAAAGAGACGAATCGCTGAAACTTAAAGTCGTGCGAAGCATTTCAACTCTATTTGAATCTTGGAGAAGAGAAACAGGAGGGAAAGATGGAAGCTGATGTTGGAAGTATACTAGAAAGGTAGTAAAAGAGAGAGAGAGAGAGGGGGAGAGAGAGAGGTGGGGGAAGTGAAGAGAAAGAGATATAAAAACACTACATAGATAAAATAAAACTGAGATAAACTAAAGAACGCCAATAAACACGGTGATAAGTAGAGATGAACACTGGATCTTTGGCACCTCACTTTTTTTTATCCTCACTTTGCGTCTCCCTACACCACCACCACCACCACCACCGCGCCTTGGAATCGCACTTCGCCGCGCCGCCACGAACTCCCCTCAAACGCAAACTTTCCAGCAGCGTTTTTAAGAGAGCCTCAGTCGCCCGTTGTCCTCAGATGTGGGGAAAAGTTTGCCCCCGTGTCTTTTTTCTTTCTTCTTCCTTTTTTTTTTTTTTGCGAGAGCCAGACACCACACCCATGCTGCCATCTGTGTGAGTGTCTGTGTGTGTGTGTGTGTGTGTTTGCTTAGTTGTAGTTTAAGGGGTCTGTCTAGGCTTCATTGGTTTCGTGGTTCTGGCTTCGTTTGTGTGTGTGTGTGTGTGTGTGTGTGTGTGAGAGAGAGAGAGAGAGATTATTACAAAGGGGAGCCCCTCGCGTCTCTCTCTCTCTCTCTCTCTCTCTCTCTCTCTCTCTGAACATAATGAAAAGCGAACCAACAGTCTTGACGGAACTCATGTTGGGAGGGAGAGAGGGACACAGGGAGAGAGGGAGAGGAGCGGGAGAGTGAGGGAGGAAGGGTAGGTTGTAATGGAAAGTTGGACGGTACTCATTTGGGGTGAAGGGAAGAGAATAAATGAAATATGGAACGTACAGCTGAGAAATGAGGTGAGGAGTGTGGGTGGATGCGAGGGTGGCTGTGTGTGTGTGTGTGTGTGTGTGTGTGTGTGTGTGAGCAGGGGGGGTACTCGGAAACTTTAATAAATGTCTGTTTGTTTGTACCTAAGTTTTTAGTCGTTCAGAATAGATGAAATAGAGCAAAAAAAAAACAAAAAAAATAATTTTTTTCTGAAAGGTTTTAATCTGCTTGTGTTTCTCTTCATAAAATTTATCTCCAAAAAATAATAACTTTAAAACTAGTGGCTTTTTTTTTTTTTTAGTTTGTGTAGGCGTGGGTGTTTATGAGAGAGAGAGAGAGAGAGAGAGAGAGAGAGAGAGAGAGAGAGAGAGAGAGAGAGAGAGAGAGAGAGAGAGAGAGAGTACACACTAATATAACATCCAAGCTCTAAGGTTTTCTCGGGTGACGTAGCATTAGCACACAGTCTAATACCAGCTTAAGGGCGCGCGTCGTAATACTACAACTGAAAGACTGACGCGTTGAAGACCACTGTGACTCGTGTTAGAAGAAAGAAAGAAAGAAAAGAAAAGGAAAATGCGACTAATAAACAATTAACTGAAGCAATTCGAGGAAAAACGAAAACAATGTGAAGAGTTGAGAAAGTGACGGCCCAAAGTTTGATGAAATACTACACACACACACACACACACACACACACACACACACACACACACACACACACACACACACACACACACACATACACAGGCATCCCTCCTTTTTACATGCCAGCATTGCCTTTAACGCGAGGACAGCTTTAGGCTAGCGTGGTCTTCGCAAGTTAAATTCTCCGCCCAGAAATTTAAGTTGTGATGAGTTTGTTCGCTCGTGGGAAACGACCCGAGGGGGACGGGGAAATTTGGGGGTCTGGAAGGGGGCCAGAGGGGGGGTGGAGAGGAGATTGGGGGGCGGGGAGCTAGGAGGGAGTGAGAGAGGGGTTGGTGTTGAGCTATTAAACGTCGGGGCTTCGATAAGGTATCTAAATTGGTTATTACAAGTCCCCTGGAAACGTAACGAAGGTTTGTTTTAGGTAGACACACACACTCCCTCTCCCCACTCTCCCTCTTTCCTTTTCCTTCTGTCATCCCTCCGTCCCCTCTCTCGGCCCGCTTCTTCGTCTCGCCCTCCCAGCGGTCCGTGCCGGCAGGGAAGCTCAGTGTTTTGCAAGGTAGCCAGACCCCGCCTCGCTTCACCTGCCTCCCTGTCCTCCTGCCTCTGTTCCTCTGTGACTTGTAGTGACTGA
>NC_087171.1:20630766-20640766 GCF_035594125.1 Scylla paramamosain | reverse complement strand
GAGAGAGAGAGAGAGAGAGAGAGAGAGAGAGAGAGAGAGAGAGAGAGAGAGAGAGAGAGCAGTGGAGAGGGAAAGAATAAAAAATAAAACACTACTCGCCAGGTGTTCCTTTCAAAAGCTTTCGGTGGCGTGGCTTGTGTCGTTTACACCTGTTCAGCGTAATTAATGTTGGCTCAGGTGAGGAATGAGGCGACCAGCGCGCACACGTACACACACGCACGCACGCGCACACACACACGCACAGACACACACACACACACACACACACACACACACACACACACACACACACACACACACACACACACACACTAAACGAACGGGTGGTATAGAGAGAGAGAGAGAGAGAGAGAGAGAGAGAGAGAGAGAGAGAGAGAGAGAGAGAGAGAGAGAGAGAGAGAGGAGAGAGAAACCGCCAGCCAGCCTGTCAATCAGCCAGGCAGTCAGCCAGTTAAATAGATATACAAACGCATGGACAGACATACACACACACACATATATAGACATTGACAAACAAACGGATCAGATAGATAGACAGATAGGCAGAAAAGGAAAGATAAACAGAGACAGAGAGAGAGAGAGAGAGAGAGAGAGAGAGAGAGAGAGAGAGGGAGAGAGAGAGAGAGAGAGAGAGAGAGAGTGAGAGTGTGTGAGTGTGTGTGTGTGTGCGTCAGTGGGCGGGGAATGAACACAGCCTTTCACGTCTTGCTCTCAGTTCTCGCAATATTGTTTTCCTCTATTGACTCAACTGCGCCTAACAACCTCATTTCCACGCAGACTTTTACCGTGTATTACCGCGTTTTATTTGCTCCCCCGTCAGTCTCATCAGTCAGTCAGTCATTGCCAGTCAGTCACTCGGCCAGTAATTCATTCAGTCAGTCAATCAGGAATCCGGCTAGTCTGTCTATCTGCTTGTCTGTCTGTCTGTATTTTTGCTTTTCCGCTGATCGTTTATGATTGTCTTCACCAGGGAGAGAAAGTTTTCATGTGCGAGACAGAGAGAGAGAGAGAGAAAGAGAGAGAATGTGTTCGTGTGTGTGTTTACCTTCTAGTTTAATATCTTTTGTCTCATTCATTCTCGTGTTTTCCTTTCACTCTTGTATTTTCTCCTCCTTTATCATTTTTACTATCCTCTCATCATTTATCTTTTCTTCGTACCTGCTACCTGTCGTGATATTACAAGCAACAGTAGTAGCAGAACTAGAACCAGTAGTAGTAGTTGCAGTAGTAGTAGTAGTAGTAGTAGTAGTAGTATTTTTAACACGTTTCCTGCTGCCTTTGTTCTCGTCTTTGTCATGGGTCCGGTCCTTCTCCTCTTCCTGCTCCTCTTGCTGCTGGTCTTTCTCGCTCTCTCCCTCGCCTTGACCGCTCAGTGTTCCTTGTCTTTTCACCAGCGTGGGTTGCTTTCAGAGGCCGCCGTGCAAACACCGTCTGAGCCCCCACTTGCCGGGAACATTCTACACATAACATTATCACCGCTGTGCCTCCCTCGTGCACTTGTCGCTTCTCCCGCACGCAGTGGACGGCCGTGTGTTCTCGTCCCCATCTCTTTACCCGGCAGCCCGCACTGGGATGGCCTTCATTTTTACCTAAACTTCCACCCCAACCTTTCTCTCTCTCTCTCTCTCTCTCTCTCTCTCTCTCTCTCTCTCTCTCTCTCTCTCTCTCTCTCTGGCTCGCTTGCTTTCGCTCGCTCTCGCAATTATAAGATGTTCTCCAGAGACATTCCTTCTGGGCGGCCATGCAGGACTTGCACACCTTCACCTTTGCTGGCCGTGGTGGTGGTGGTGGTGGTGGTGGTGATGATGATGCGTCTCTCTCTCTCTTTCCGCTCTGGTGCTATTCATGACGGCGTTCAAAACCATCCTTTCATAGCCCTTTGAACGCTGTCGCCGGTGCAAGACGCTCATCCGCCTACTCCTACTTGCGTGTACGACTGACTCTCTCTCTCTCTCTCTCTCTCTCTCTCTCTCTCTCTCTCTCTCTCTCTCTCTCTCTCTCTCTCTCTCTCTCTCCGTGACGTACATACACAAATACTACTTGCGCAAAATGGCACAAATATTTGCTTTTTCGACTACCTCTACCGATTTGCATTCTGTCAGTGGGAGCGTGTTTTTTTTCCCATCCTCTCTCTCTTTTTTCTAGCCAGCATTTCGTAAACCGCGGCGTTTTTACTGTGCAGGGAATTGTTCTGGGACGATTCTTGCCTGTACATAACGAGTGACGCACAGTGGCTTCAGTGATGAGTGTAATGGAGTTTAAGATTTATATATATATGAGAGAAAAAGAGGAGGCAGAAAGGCATGAACTAGCGAAGACATAAGTAGTAGATTGATTCTTTAGCGCTGAGTGGTGATGGTGGTGGTGGTGGTGGTGGATTTAAGACAGAAGCTTAGCGCAAGACTCCAAGTGTGTTTGAGCTTTGTGTCTTCTCTTCCTCCTGCGAGACAAGATGTGTTAAGGCTGTGTTTGTGTGGCGCAGGTAAATGAGGGTGTGAGAGACTTATCACCTGCACGCCTGCCCCTGAAGGATGAGCAGAAGGCGCGGAAGGAGAGGCAGGCGCTGGAGAAAGAGAAGGAAGAGAACTCGGAATAGAAAGACGGAGAGAAAATGAAAAGTGAAAGAAAGTGGGAAGGAAGAGAAGGAGGATGTGGTATAGAAACAGGAAATAGAGACGAGGAGCTGAAGAGAAAGTTTAAAAAGAGCAACAGGAAAAAGAAGAGGAGGAAGAGAAAGGCCGTGAGAAAGTATAGACAGGAGTGCAAAAGGAAAAGGAAATATAAGCGATGAAGGCAGAGAAAGATGAATAACAGCTGTGTGATAACGGAGCAGAAATATTTGGAAGTGGAAAGCAGATAGAACACTGACATAAAACTTTCTGGTGTTACGTGTATGTGAAGTAAATTTAATAGTAGTAGTAGTAGTAGTAGTAATGATGATGGTGGTGATGGTATAGAAAGCACCTTAAGGAGGGAGGGGGCGGAGTGTGGGTAAAAGGGCGGCTGTCACAGGGGGCAGGAGGAGGGGAAAGGGGAACTGTTATCCACGGAGGCCTCGATTTGTCATGTGAAAGGAGAATATTAGCATCGGTTTATGTTGTTGCGCAGGCTCGGGGAGAGAGAGAGAGAGAGAGAGAGAGAGAGAGAGAGAGAGAGAGAGAGAGAGAGAGAGAGAGAGAGAGAGAGACCTTCAGGTTGAGAGGGGGAAGTCGGTCGCCTGGCAACCAGCGGCGATACTCCTGGCTTATATATTTTTCTTTCTTTCTTCCCTCTTTTTACACAATTTCCTTCATATAATGGCGTGTTGTCTTGAGGGATGTCATTAAGGTAGCGTTGTTTTCCCGGCGCGTCTACGAGTATATACGTACACACACGCACACACACACACACACACACACACACACACACACACACACACACAGACAGCCAAGTGGTGGGATACTTTTCTTTTTGTATCCGATAAGTCTTCCTATGATCAAAATTTCCCATGAAAATTCTACCAAGAAAATGAAAACCTTCCAAAAAATAATTTTCTTTAGAGAGGTTAAGTTTGGGTTCCTTTTTTTTTTTTCTCTCTTTTTTTTTGGTGGGGGATGGGGGGAGTGTATGGGAGGAAACAGGTGAAATTTTTATGGGGTACTTTTTCATAGAGCTTGACTGTATGGGATGGTGGGAAGAGGGAACACGTCCGGCTTAAAACTATAGAAAATTTAAGAGTCAACTGGAATTGAAGAAGAGGAGGAGAAGGAGGAGGAGGAGGAAGAGGAAGGGAAACTGGTGTGCGTGCAAACCAGCGATTCTGGCCGAAGACTGAGGCTTGTGTTAATATGACTGTGATTGTATTGGCAGTATTTCTGGGACAGCACACTCATAACCACCCACTGCTAATCATCGTGCGTGGAGCAGCTGTGAAATGCGATTAGCCAACATTACTTATAACTATACCAACTGAATTGAGCCAGGCATTACTTGATTTTCATTGCTTATTCCTGTTATCAAGAATCCTCAATTAGAATCATGTCCTCTACCAGGTGTGTCGAGTACTGTGCAAACCAGGCCGCTGCGGGACAGAAAGGTCATCGTTCTCCTTGTAATTGGTCATGTTGTATCTGTTAATTACAATCTTCCTCACATACGTACATTCTGCGAGAGATGCCGTTCCTTCACCGTTCTTTTTTTCAGCAACATGTAGATGATGGTGTCACTGTTCACTTCCCTAAATACGAGACGAAGACACTCCACTTGCTGCTCTCAATCTCTCCTTAACGTGATAATGACAGTGATGATGGTGGTAGTAACGATGGTACTGGCAGTGGTGGTGATAGATTTACAGAGAAGATTGTCCAGCACAGATATCTCTAGTTTATACTCTAGATCTCCTCCCAACGTGATGATGATAGTGACGATGCTGGTAGTAATAATGGTAGTGGCAGTGGTGGTGATAAATGTACAAAGGGGAAATAGCATGTGAAAAATGTGATGAGGTGCTTAATTATAACACCCCCACGGAACTGTTCTTTCCCCTCGTTCAGACCACGCAACAATAACCAATAAACAATAAACACTTGAACAAAACGGAAAGGAAGAAAGTGTTTGTGTTGTTTTACACGTACTTACGAGTATTGTTGGTATTTTCACCAAGACTAGCAGTAGAAAAGAAGGGAGTGAGAGAGAGAACAGTGTAATTTAGAAGTTACCTGCGTGAAAAAAAAGATGTGCATTTTAGGATATTTTCAGGAAAGGTTGGTGAGAGAACTGCGTATTACAGAAGTGACTGTCGTGATATTGGTGTCTTTTTTTGATGGAGGAGAGCACGTAATGTTGTAATCAGATTAAGACAATATATCACTGCATAAGTTCAGGATGGAAGCAAATATATAAGAAGGATTTACAGGATAGAGACATGAGAGAATATGTAGCAGGAGTGTTTTGATGAGTATCCCAATGAAGGAAAGACAAAAAATCACTGCAACTTACTGGAAAAAATACCTGAAGTTGTGGTAAATTTTCCGAGTTCTCAGATGAAATTAACGGGGCATTTTCACTTAAACGTTCAATAAATCATCTTTCATATTACTCACCGCAACATGAAGAAAGGAAAGATTAATAGAACCTGCGTGAAAAGTACCTTAAGTATATAAAAAAAAAATCTAAGCTTACAAATTAAATTAACGAGACAGACATTACTTTTTTTGCTTCCCTCTAAGCATTAAATAAATCACAACCTTTCATATTACGTACTAAATGAAGGCGATCGTGGATTGTACTCCCACACACACTAAGAGTACGACAATAGTAAGGCGTCCCCGTGCCATGATGGACGAGGTTAATCTTGCAAAAGGCTCACCATCTCGTTTTCTTCGCCTTACCAGCCGCCTCGAGGGAATTACTTCTCCCCTTCTTTGCTATTGGGTGTCATTGTAGAGTAATCGCTTATTGTACAGATTTCCCGCGCCAGACTGCACTCCAGACTTCCCGTGGACTGTTGTTATGCTCGACTGCTATAGAGAGAGAGAGAGAGACTGGTATTCAGGTTCCTTCCTCAAATGACGGCTGTGATTTGTGTTGACAATCTTGAGAGGGGATTTTTTAAGACCCTATAAACTTGCATCTTTTACGATCATGGTCTGAAATCGAGTAACTTCAGTCTTCACTTCCACTATGCTCTGTTTCTTTTCCCAATATCAAGTCTCCTAATCAGCTGACAGTCTCCTTACCTAACCCGACCCGTGACAGATTTTCAGCAGATGATTTCTTGTTGAGGGAAAACGAGAAGCCAGTGGAAGTGAGTACGGTATGTTGATCACCTATCTGAACCGCGACCGTAGCTGCCTTGCCATCCGTGCTAAGAGTGTGTGTGTGTGTCGTTGGCAGAGTTGGCTGTGTAGAAGTTAGCTGATTTATGAACGGCAAAAAAAAAAAGAAAAAGAAAAAAAGAAAAGGAAAAAGAAAAAGAAATGCACCGTGTGTTGTACTTATGATTGGGAAAAACAGAAAACACACTTGAATTTGTGTTTATGATTGAAAAAATATATACATCTGCTTTTTTGCATTTTGTAATTGGAAGAAGAAGAAATGTTGTACTTAAATGGAAAAACGGAAATATACACCTGAAAAATACATGTTTTTGTAATTATAATTGAAAAAAAAAAAACGAGAAATGCACCTGCTTTGTATTTAAAATTGAAAAAAAAGAAAAACACACGATTTTGTACTTATGATTGAAAAAAGAAAAAAATAGACTTGGTTTTCTACTTAAATAAAAGAGAAAAAACACACTCAGCTTTACACTACTAGCTGGAAAAAAAAAATACACGAATTTCTATTTATAATCGAAAAAAGTAATATACACGGTAAAAAAAAAAAAAATTGACACGATTCTCTACTTATCACCGAAAAAAAAACACCATAACACAAACCACTTTTATACATACAATTACCACACAACTTGCACTTCACCCTTACTGCCATAGTTCCCTTGTCTTGAACCTCACGTAACTCTCTTTTTCCAAGTCAAGATGAATATTCCAGGGAACAGCAGTACGTTTAACCATTGTCAGTCTCTCTAAGTCTACTGAGTACGTGTTTTTCATCCTTCAGTGTTTCTGTGTCTCCCCCTCCCCCCTGCCCCTCTCTCTCTCTCTCTCTCTCTCTCTCTCTCTCTCTCTCTCTCTCTCTCTCTCTCTCTCTCTCTCTCTCTCTCTCTCTCTCTCTCTCTCTCGTAAGATCGTCCCTATGTACTTTATAACTTCAGGGCTCTCAGTTAGGGTTACTGGGGCATAAAAGTATAGAGTAAAAGAAAATCCAGCGTAGAAAAGATCAAGGGTGTTTTTGTTTCAGAGAGAGAGAGAGAGAGAGAGAGAGAGAGAGAGAGAGAGAGAGAGAGAGAGAGAGAGAGAGAGAGAGAGGCTTTGGTAGGAGAAATGTATGTATTCTCATCTCATTGAAAGCGTAAGTAGGACACCATAAATCCTGTTGATGAAATAAAGAAGAAACCGTAGAGGAGAAATCCTGACGAAGGGAGGGAGAGAGGGAGTGGTGGCATGGAGTCTGGAGATAGTGAGCGAGGAGTCTTGAGGTGGTGGTGGTGGTGATGGTGGTGGTGGTCGTGGTGGTGGCGGTGGCGGCGGCGGCGGCAGACGACGATACCAGTGACTTTCTTCTCTTGTTCATCCTCCTCTGCTTCTTTTTCATCCTGGTCTTTGAATTACACTTTCATTTCTCTATTATTGTCGATGTCTTCTTTTCTTTCTCTTTCTTATTTTCCCTTTCTCATGTTCCTCTATTTCCTTCTTCTTGCTCGCTCTCGTATCTGTTGACCTCCTTGCCTTTAGCATCTCTCTGTTTTTCACTATTATCACTGTTCTTTTCTTTTTCGTCTTTACTGGTGCCGTCTTCTTACTCCCTGCCCTCGTCCACGTCTTCCTTCTCTTCTGGCGAGGTAAGCACATTTCATCTTTCAAAGTCACCATTTTCCTGCATAAACGTGACGTCATTTCGCTCATTATGACACCTGAACACCTGCATGCACCTGTGCTGGACTCATAGCAGCCTCTTACATCTCAGGTCGCTGCGTTGCACACCTGCCCTTGCCCTGTATGTGGCTTAGAACAGTATTCTGAAACACTTCTCCGCCACTTCTACGTTCTAAAGGCTCTAGTTAAAGTGACACGGATTTTTAAGGGAGTTTTTATGGTTCCAGTGAGAGATTAACAATATTTCCAAATTATGAACAGGAGAAACACTCTTGAAAACCCGGTTAATCATCTCTGTGGCCTTGGAAAACAGTCGTAGTGAGAGCGAAGCGTTTCTGAATACGGGGCTTAGTGCTGGTGTGACGTGGTGTGGTGTGGTGTGGTGTCAGGAAAGCGTCAAGGTGACCAGTGGGCTGCTTCATGCTAGGCTACACATGTTCCTGCTGTAACTCTTAGCATCTCAAGCCACTGTGAAGAGAAACACTAAATTGCGTCTTGCTTTATACTCGTAATGTGTGTACTCCTTGTAACGGATAGCCTGCGTGGGTCGTAAATGGTTGAGGCATGTCAGGGAATGTACTCTACTCAACAAATTAGACGTCTTGATTTCAATTCCGGTCTGATATTTTATTTTATTTATTTTTTTTAATATATATTGTAGAGGTCTAGGTGATGTCCAACAGCAGACCAGTATGACACACACACACACACACACACACACACACACACACACACACACACACACACGACACACACACCAGGCGCAGCGGCTCATAACTTGTTTCACGTCATGGTGCCATCGAAATTTATTTACTGTATTTCCAGCGGCGCCTCGTCAGCAGTGTTGGCGATACCCCATAACTTAACGCTGCCATCGTGGTTTTGTCCATCTGTATGTTTATCTATCTATCTATCAATCAATCAACCTATCTATCAACCCATCTATCTATCTATCTGTCTATCTATCTATCTATCTATCTATCTATCTATGTATCTATCTATCTATGTATCTATCTATCTATCTAGCTATCTGTCTGTCTGTCAGTCTCTGGTCTATCATATTATCTCTGTTGGTCAGCACCTGGTAGATTCAATTATTTCACGATGGGTGGCGTGGGTTTTTTACGGCCAAGGTTGCACCGCCACACGCCTCCCGTCCTACTGTTACGAATCTTTGTCCTATTTTATTTCTTTTTTTTATCGGTGCATGTTTTTATTTTCATTTTCGTCGTTGCTGATTGGCTGTAGGGGCGGCGGGAGTGACGGCAGGGTGGGCGCGAGGGCCTCACGGATGGCAAGGGGGAGAGGGTTGGGGATATAACAGATTGTCAGGTCAGGTGAGGGAGCACCAGTATAGAATATTTTCCTCCTCCGGTGCAAAGGGGAAGCAGCGATATATAACTTGTGAAAATAATATACATGTGCGAACCATGGCGTAGGCGAGGCGAGGTGAAGCGTGTTGCCTGGTGTGCCGCTGGACCTGCCTGCCTCAGCCTGGTGAATTATTGACACTAACGGAATGGTGTCTCAGGGTCAAGCAAGGGTGGCAAGCTGGTGAAGGCTGGTGAAGCAGCGAGGCGACCACCCCAGTCTGTCCCAGTGCGCTTCTCGCCTACACCCTCCCCTCGCCTCATTAATGCAGCTCTCACCGCGTGTCTGAGTGCAGCTGCCCGGCGGTGTGAAGGTTTGCGCGCTAGCCTCACAATCGACAGGTGCTGAGTTGTGATTCCAGGTAGGTGGGGGTGATTCAAGCTTGTGTTCTTTCACGCCTTTAGTTTTGTCTGTCCTCTCGGTAAAGAATAGCTACAGAATTTGGACTGAGGCATTTGGCAAGCGAGAGAGAGAGAGAGAGAGAGAGAGAGGAGAGGTAGAGAGAGAGTGAGAGAGAGAGAGAGAGAGAGAGAGGAGAGAGAGAGAGAGGAGAGAGAGAACTGAACAGATAGCCAAGTAGATAGACAGGTAAATCGTTGCCAGGACGCGCGGACAGGTACTCAGATATACAGACAGGTGGATACATATTTTATTTACAAGTGTAATGTATTTTTGACAATTTTTGGACAGATTTTCTTTTCAGCACTAGTCCTTGATAATGCCAATGGTAAATGTGGTGCTGCTCACGTTAGGTCAGTGTTGGTAAATTTCCATGCAAGCCAGCGGGGAGCGGGATTATGAATGTGGCTCAGGGCTTCCCAGTGAGGAGCGCGTGGCGGAGAGCGAGTGTTGTGAGCCCAGGTCGCCGCGCACGCTGGTGGAGTCTGCACCCTTGGCTGATTTGTGTGTGCTCGCTGTCGTCTGCCTAGAACTCGGTATACGGGAAGGTTGGAAAATTCCCCTATGAAGATTCACCAGTGTGCCTTCAAAGGTCTTGATGTTTAAAGTAAAAAGCTTCGTGAATTATAAACGACTCACTCAGCCTTGCCGCCACTGTACCGCACCGTGCCTCTTCCAGCCTCACGTCCCACCTCCAGGTAGTGCCTCGCCGCCACCAAATTTATCTTCTGTTTTTTACCTGACCAGGTAAAGTG
>NC_087171.1:20620766-20628266 GCF_035594125.1 Scylla paramamosain | reverse complement strand
TTGAGACATCGAAGTCCAAACAAGACACGACCCAGGAAGCTTCCGGGAACTGAGAGAGTAATAAAAAAGTGTTCTTGTCGTTCACATTGTCGGGTTAACTTGTTGTGCCTTTGCTTCTTGTTGTTGTTCGTGTTGATGTTGTCTATGATGCTGCAGTGTCTTCATAGCTCCAGGGAGATGCTGTATAATTCAACGCCCACGGGAGCACCTCTTGCAGGGGTTGCAGGCGGTGTCTTGTGGGAGCCAGACGGTTTGGTGTTGTGTTATCTACGTGTGTGTGTTATCCATAATTCTGGGCATTGTACAGCACAGCGCTCTCACAGTCCAAGGTGAAATTCCAGAAAGTAACCGATATCTAGTGGTGTTTGCAGTGTTCCTTGTTTATTCTGTGGTATTTGATTTAAAAAAAAAAAAAAAAAACAATCGAGGAAAGTGAAGGTTCGAAGTCTGTGTTATATTCATAATTCTGGGACATTGCGCTCCAAGTCTTGGCTAAAACTCCAGAAACTGTGATCAAGTGGTGTTTGTAATACTTATTGTCTTTGTGGTATTTTCGTTGTGGAAATATCAAGAAAACCAACGAAAATAAGAGCCTTGTACTCCGTGTATGTTATCAATCATTCTACACATCGCACGGCACGGCGCCTTGGAGGAGGAAAGTCAAACCCTCTTTGTGATTCAGTTGATTTCAGGTAGAATTTGGAAATACTGTCGCTTCATTGTCTCATTTGCCGGGAGAAATTGTCTTTATCCGTATTTTCGAACACTGCACAACACACCACCTTCCGGGTCTTAGATGAAATTTCCACTAATTAACCAGACGATTGTGTGTCATGAGTGTAAGAATCAACGTTTCTTTCCGGTGTTAAGTTTGAGAAATCATGGAGAAATAGTTTTTTTTTTTTTTTGTGTGTGTGTGTGTGTGTGTGTGTGTGTGTGTGTGTGTGATAATTGCATCGAGAAAATATGGAGGGTACATCACAGACTCCTCTCTTTTTTTTTTTTTTTTTATTGTATTTGTCTGTAAATCTATCATAGACTCATTTCTCTGCGATATTCATGTAAAAAAAAAAAATAGTAATAATAATAAATAAATAATCTGTCAAGGGAGAAAGAAGCAAGACTCATTTCTCCGTGATACTCCCTTTGATAAAGTGGCAAAGAAAGGGAGAGAGAGAAAGAAAAAAACACTGAAACCTTTGAGGAACAGACGAACGAATGAGCAAAAGGACTCATTTCTTTCCGGTAGCTGCATCGAAAGAGAAGCGTAACCATTTGCTATGAGAAACTGACAAAAGATAAAGAAAAAAAAAAAAAACCCTCTAGAAGGAAGCGCTTGTTTTCTCCAGCACGATAAAATGATTGCTGAGTCCCATTGACGCAGTTCTGTGGGATTTGTCTTGCACGAAATGTAGTAACTCTTCTGGGTGTCTAATCTGCTAATGGCGGTGTGGAAAGGTTCCTTCTGTCTTTTTACAATAATTTGAGGAAGCCATTACCTCTCCTTCGTGTTGGATATCGCGGCATTAGAGGGGATGGTGGGGGTGGTGGTTTTCACGAGTTGGTGGTGATGACTGTGTGTGTGTGTGTGTGTGTGTGTAGTGATCATTGGTGTTAGTGGTGATGGGCTTGCGCAGACATTTTCGTAGATTAGAGAAGATTACGTTAGGTTTGATTGGTTTACTTTGCTTTTGGCTTAGTTTGGTTGAGTTTAGTTTGCTTTTGTTAGTTTGCGTGGGATTTAGGATGATGTGTAGTTAGGTTAGGGTTATGTAGGGTTTAGTTTGATGTGGTTTGCTTTCGTACACCTTAATTTAGCTCAAGGTACGGTATGATAGGATAGGATACGGTACAATAGGCTGGGTTAGATTAGATTTGGAGAGAGCAGGGTAGGGTACGTTAGGTTATGAGAGTGTGTGGTTAGAGGATTATATTTTATGTAGCTGGCGGTACTGGTGGTGGTGGTGCTGGTGGTAGTGAGCTGCACGGGTGGGCAGGCTCGTGGTCTGTGGTGGCCAGCCATCTCGCCACCCACACCAGCTGACACAACACGTCCACTGCAGCACTGCCCGGAATACGTATGTCTTACTTTTTATTCTATCTATCTGTATGCCCGTCCTGAGGTTATATATGTTGGGTTACAGAGAGAGAGAGAGAGAGAGAGAGAGAGAGAGAGAGAGAGAGAGAGAGAGAGAGAGAGAGAGAGAGAGAGAGAGAGAGAGAGAGGAGAGCGGAGAGCGGAGAGAGAAATTCACACTGGAACACATTAAACCAGCCACAATACAGCTCTCCACAACAAAGGCTTTTCGTCGTGTGAATAGTCGGATGCAGCAGTTTACTCCGATTCTGGGATGACGCCGCCGTGTGCAAGATGAGATCTGTCTGCTACGGGAGGAGATACGAGGCGTGTTAAGCGAGACAAGAAAGGATAACAGAAGGTGATTGTTGCAGCGGCTAAGATGGAAACCCCCTGCCCGACCTTGCTTGGGAAAAGTGTGTGTGTGTAAGTGTGTGTATGTGTGCGTGTGCGTGTGGGTTGCATTCTGAGAAGCGCACAATTGTAGTCAGTTCATATTAGTATTTTTTTTTTGTCCTCTTTCGTTCAATTTTTTTTTTAACCTATTGCCTGAGGTCTTGTTTAGTTAGCGATGGAGGCAACAGGGCGGCTGAAGTGTAGGTGGCGTTGGTGGACGTGGTGGTGTGAGGCGAGGCATCCACTGGGAGGCGTGGTGGAGAGAATCAGATCCTTGAATTTCACTCACAAATCTCAACTAACCTTTATATGCATTGTTATGATATGTTCGTCGTAGTCCCATTGGCCGCAGATAGGAGAGCTGCCGTCAGGACATAAGATAAGCCTGATTGGGACATTAATGTTGTCCTGAACGACTGTGAGAAACGGAAATCGATGGTTGAAACCGATACCTCCTGTCTACCTTCCCGTCTCTTTTCCCCTGGCCGACCCTCACCAGCCCCGAGTCACCTTTATTATTCATCTCTCGGACAGGGTCAGCTGGGCGGGGTCACCGGACTGGACGCTGCTGTCGTGTCTCTGTTCAGTTGTCTTGCTCCACCTGACGTGTTAGTCTTAGTGTAACTGGCTTGAATGGTCTTAGATGATATAATTGTGCACCTAAACACCCTTGCCACGTCATTCTGTCGCCTGGTGGCTGCGTTACAGAGTTTCGCTTCTCGAGAGTTCTGTTAGTTTTCAGTCTGTCTTGGCTAACACGCCTGTCGCCGGTTTGCCTGATGGCCAGTGATCAAAGAATGAAATTTTATAAAGAGCACCCGCCGACACACACACACACACACACACACACACACACACACACACACACACACACACACACACGCACACACACGTCAGTTTTTTCCTATCATCATAAAACATTTTGAAGTACAGAGTCGTGCAGTAAGAAATGAAATAGTGGAATCGAGAAACGTCACGATAGAAGCAAAATTTGTGACATAATAGGAATGACTGGAACTTATGACCACACCAATAATAGTAATCCAGTTATCAAATGCGATATAGAAGGCTCCAAACTTCATTTAAAAAAAGTTGCCGGCAATTTTTAGAAACGGAGAGCTGCGCGCTTGCCGGCAATTTTAGAGACGGGGAGCTGCAGCGCGCGCCGAAACGCACCAATCAGTGACGCTAACAAAAGAACGTTGATCCGAGTTATTTCAGGGATTTAGCAGGAACGTCCCCGTCACTTTTGTTGATCGAGGGTCACCTGACTAGATGGCCAAATGTTTATTGATTTATCTGGTGCTTCACGAAGTTCACGGCAACGACTTGTGCTTCTGGATCGCCGGAGGGAGTGTGGCGGGAGTGGTGATGGTCGTGCGGTGAATGTTAAATGGAATGTAACACAATGGTAACTCTGCCCGCACGTCACTGAGATCACGAAGGAAGGGCAGAGTGCAATGGATGTGGTGGCCCTGACGAGGCTGTTTGTGTTAAGTTACTACGTATTTAATCTGACGTAACACTCGTAGAATACTTACCTAACTCTCTAACTGAGTAAGAAATATGTTGTTACGTTACCTAAACCTTTAAATAACTAGGAGATGTGCTCGTAGAATGCTTAACCCTTTAACTTGAGAACGCCCAATGTCACCTAATTAAGAAAGAAATATACTCGTAGAATTTTTAACCCTTTACTAATGGCATGCTCTATATTCAACCTTATACACTTTAACAAACCAAAAGTTACACCATGAGTTAAAAAAAAAAGATTCACTAAATATTCGATCACTTCCTGTGCTAAGTGTCATATTCTAAAAAGCATAATCAAAATTTACACAAGACCAAATTATCATAGAGGGAAATCATAATTAAGGAATCCAGACAAAGGTTCCTGCGATAAATAAACTGACTTTCATCGTCTAGAGAGAGAGAGAGAGAGAGAGAGAAAGCCGTTAGAGTCTCGTAGCAACTCAAATGAATCACATGATGTATTAACGAACCAAGACGAGGAAACTTTTCACCGCGCTGTAGATTTAAGCAACGTCTTCATACCGGCATGTCCTCATTACTTGAAGCTTACTAATGTCACCATCACGAGCGGCGACAGAAAAGCAGCCGACAATTAGAGGTCAATTAGCATAATGTGAACGTGGAGACAAGATCTTTAATTTGCTTGAATAAATTACTGTAATGAGGAAGCCGCGTTAAGGCATGAGACCTTCCCCACTATAATACTGTTACCGCCCGGCACTGACCTTTTTTTCTGGTTCATGGTGTGTGTGTGTGGTGCTACATCCTGCTTGTCTAGACGCAGAGAGAGAGGAGAGAGAGGGAGTGGGGGAGACTGAACGACTGTCCTTGCAGAGAATGAATTAGAAGAGAAGGTCAAGCGTATGAACTTCAGTGGTAACCAAATGCCTGGTCTCCGTGAAACTTGGTTATCTATCACTGTTTTCCATTACGCAGCAAATTTGTGTGACGAAAGAACAGCAGATTGAGATGAGGTGTCTGTTGAATTTACTAACCTTTTATGCCATTTTATTCTATGCGCCGTCCTGTTCATCTTTATGTCCGTCTATGCATCTACCCACCGTTTGTGTGTTTGTGTGTATATGTGCTGAGCTCTCATTTCTCTATCAGTTTGTTTCACTCACTCGTATATTCGTCCGTCCATAAATCTGTTCATCTATCAACAGTGTGTATTTGTGTTGAATTTAAGTGTTTTCGTCAGTTTTCTTTCTGCCTGTCTGTCATTTATCTGTCCACCGTGTGTGTGTGTGTGTGTGTGTGTGTGTGTGTGTGTGTATGTGTGTGTGTGTGTGTGTGGGTGGGTGAGCGGGTGTTATAAATTGCCGATGAAATATTAATATAAAAAAATATCCTTATAAAGTTACGTGACACAAAAGTAATATAAAAGAGAGCACAGCAATCACCTCTCTCTCTCTCTCTCTTCTCTATCTCCCCCTTGCTCCTTTACTCTCTTACCTCTCCCTCCCTCTCCCTCCCTGCAGACCCACCACCACTCAGACACGCGATTAACCTGACTAATCACAACGGAAAACAACTCCCCGGTGATAACAAAAATAACAGGGCACCTCTACTTAACCCTTCCCCGAGCACCGCCCCGTCCCCACACACCTGTCCACTTCTCCCGCCGCCGCCGTGCTGCTGTTGCCACTGCTGCTGTTGGCGGTAGTGGAGGTTTTTCTCTTCCCTTCCTCCTCCTTTTGGTTTGTTTTCGTTGCTGAATCACGTGTGTGTATATTTTTTTTTCCCTGATAAGTAAAGTGATATGTTTTATTCTTACACACGTCATTACCGTCGGGATATGTTTGTTTTTATTTTTGCTTGATTTAACGTAATTTCTAACCGCCACGTACTGTGCAGCTCGTGTGTGTGAAAAAATGTTGTGACGGTAATGACGCGTGCAACTGAAGTGTATCAAGTTACTGATCAGAAAAAGTTATAGAATCGTCCGCCAGAGCGACACATAATAGACGCAATTCTGTAAAAAACACCGTCCCTTTCCGGTGCAGGTGGTAGTGTTGGCGGTGGTGTCATTTCCCCAGCCAGCGCTCCCGTGGCCGTGATTGGCTGGATGGGTTGCAGTGAGGCCCATTTGTTGCATTCACGCTGATGAGACAGATGGAGTAGAGGCGCCTGCAGGAAGCTACACTCCTTTAATAGCCACACCCGGCCTGAGCAAGAGATTTAGTGTTCATCCTTAGTGCATGATAAATTTTTCTTATCTATCTTCCTCCACAAACATTTTCATCTCCCTGTTCTCACTGCCACTCTCTCCTCTCAGTCTCCCTATCCTCACTTTCATATACTGTCTTTATCCCCACCATATTTCATTCTCTCTATCCCCATTTCTATTCTTTTATATGTACATCTCCCCTCATCCCATTTTTAATCTTCCTATTCTAACTTCCACGCTTTTCTTTATACCTCCCCCTCCCACATTTTAATCCCCCTGTCCGCACCTCCACACGCTCCTCAGTCTGTAGTCCTGCTCAGTGTTCCGGAGCCAGTGTCCATCCTCTCTGTCGGACACCTTGCTCTTATACTCCCAGCGCACCTGGCCCCCTGCTGTGGTCTCCTGGCCACGGCTGCTCGGTATAAGCGATGAAGACTGGGTCACACAGGCGGCGCAGACTAGGATGGATGGTTTCATTTGTAAGGATGGAAGACTGACCTAAGTGCCATGGCTGTGTTGTAGACTCACCAGGTGGTCAGTCCCACAGGGCAGAGGGGCGATCGATTCCGCCATTGCGTCACCCAGCTACCGTGAACAAATGACAGTCGAGCAGGAAGGGCGCAGCTGGGATTAGGTTTTATGACTTGCAGGAATTCACATGCATAGGAATCAAGCATCGTGTTGAGAGATTTCATTATAATTTACTGAGTTTTTGTCTGTAGTTGAATGAGTGACGCACGTAACAGTGAAGAACACTCTGCTAAATCTCTGTAATCCGTTATCAGTATGTATTCTCATGGCATCATGGCGTTCGTGTATCTCACTTACTATGAGGTGAAAATCAGTCCTTTCAGTATTAAACGAAAATGTCACAGCTTTGATCAAACTCATGTACTTCATTACGCTCATCTTCTCTACCCAATGAATCATCAACAACACTCAACACTGCTTATAGACTCTCACATCTCCCTCCTCAATGAATCCCACGTGCTTAAACTCATTCCTCCCTTTCACGTTCCATACTCAAAATCTGGGGCGACATAATCAAGACCTGTGCATACCATCCGCTTGAAAGACACTGCCCTAATAATGTCTGTGGCTTGACCTAGCCAGTCCTCAGTGTGCTATGTTTACTCGTCCGCGGCTCAGTCTGTCTCTCCAGCACCCACGATGGTTTTGCCTTGACACACTGTTCCAGTCTGCGCGTCTCCTTGGTGACGAAACTCTCTTCATGTCTGTCTGTCTGTTTGTCTCTCTGTCTCTGTCTCTTCCTATCAATTTTTTTTTTTTTGTGCGTTGTAATATATGTATGTTTCTCCATTAG
>NC_087171.1:20568266-20615766 GCF_035594125.1 Scylla paramamosain | reverse complement strand
CATTGCCATACACGGACCGGACCTTGAAACATTGGTGTGTGGTACCGGTGGATCCGTGGCAGTCCCCGATGTGGGTGCAGGTAATATTATGAGGGGACAGGATAGAGGACCTTCTCGGTGGAGAGAGACACACAGAGAGAGAGAGTGAGGGTGAGAGAGCGAGAGATGGATATTGCGCACACTTAACACTGATGTATTTTGTTTCCCCGAGGACGTAAATCAGTATTCGTGTAATGGAACATGTGATGCAAGAGGCAGGTAAAGTAATACAGGTCACTAGTGTACCTCCCTGTGACCCCCAGCGCTCCATCTCCTTATAACCAGAAGCTGCAATATTGATACTAGTGTGGATGCTCTTTTCCCCTTGTCATCGTCTTTTCAAGCCGGGGCGGACGGGAGGCGATGAGGAGCCACCGAGAGAGAGAGAGAGAGAGAGAGAGAGAGAGAGAGAGAGAGAGAGAGAGAGAGAGAGAGAGAGAGAGAGAGAGAGAGAGAGAGAGAGAGAGAGAGAGAGAGAGAGAGAGAGAGAGAGAGAGAGAGAGAGAGAGAGAGAGAGAGAGAGAGAGAGAGAGAGAGAGAGAGAGAGAGAGAGAGAGAGACGCGGTTTAGCTTGAGACGTGAAAGTTAATGAGCTATCTAGTGTTGATGGGATGGCTGGCTAAAAATGACACGAGGCTCCGCAAAATTTTACTCTTGCCAGGAAAATGAAAGCTGTCTGTGATGAAGCTTAAGCTGCGTCTTTGCCCTCGTTTGTTTACTTATTTTGGTTGCCTTTTGACTTTTTTTGCCTTTTTTATATGTAGCTATACTTTCTTACTGGATTTTAGTATTCTTTTGCTTTTTTCTCTCTCCACCTCCACCACCACCACCGCCGCCGCCGCCGCCGCTGCCCGTGTGACGCTCTCTATGCTTCGCTGGGTGGAAGTGAAATTAACATGTGTAAAGAACTATTATATATATTTCTGTGCCTGAAGCGTTTAAAATTTCAAATTCGAATTGACATATACGTGAATATCCATTTTCCTGGACTTTGTTCCATTTAATTCCAGCTATTCCAGCGCCAGCCGGTGAATGCCGCGTTGCAGCGCCTGGTAGTTATTGCGAATGAGATAGCCATCGTGAAATGACTCTGAATACGGCGCTGCTTTAACGTCCCTGTAGCATTGATAGTTTGATGGGGAAGTGGTGGGCTGGAGACGCGTTTTTTAAAATTTATATTCCCATTTTCATTTCCTGATACAAGTCAACACTCTAAGGAAATGTGACGATCATTCCATATTTGTGTACCAGTGTATCTCTCTCTCTCTCTCTCTCTCTCTCTCTCTCTCTCTCTCTCTCTCTCTCTCTCTCTCTCTCTCTCTCTCTCTCTCTCTCTCTCTCTCTCTCTCTCTCTCTCTCTCTCTCTCTCTCTCTCTCATCCAGTTAGCAAAGTCAGTCTAGTGCCCTGGTTATAACTCAATCTCATCATGTCATAAGCCAATGAAGCATATATTCAACGGAAGCGTCGTAATGAATCCAATATCCAGGACATAAGCTTCAGGTGTTGCGTGACAGACTGAGCGTCGAGACTAGATCAGCGAATCACAGGTATTCACAATGAGGTGTGCGCTCCTTCCCATGCCTGACAATTACACATGTGAGTGGTAATGTTAGGTATATGATAAGGATGAAAAGAACCTTCCTAGAATCCCGCCACTGTAGATTAGATTAGGTTTTTTTCGTGTAGAATTTTTTGGAATGTATGGAATATAACATGCAGTAATACCCAGTTGCCAGTGATGTGATGAGCAGAGGCCAAACTAAGAGAAATAAATGTTACATGACAAGGAAAGGAAAAAAAAACATCGACTCGGTATTAGTAACAAAAAAAAAAAATGAAGCTAGAAAGAAAAAATACTGGAAAGGAAAGGGTCAGTTTGTTGAGTGTTAGTTTTTTTCAATCTCACGTGTTTGTTTTTCATCTGTTTTTTCTCGTGTAGTAATAGGAGGAAGAGAAGTAGTAGTAGTAGCAGCAGCAGCAGTAGTAGTAGTAGTAGTAGTAGTAGTAGTAGTAGTAGTAGTAGTAGTAGTAGTAGTAGCAGTAGTAGTAGTAGTAGTAGTAATACTGGTGGTGGTGGTGTTAATGGTAGCATAAATTGCATATAATAATTTAAACTTTTCATATACAAATCAAATAAAAATAAATAGAAATATATAACTCTGGGAGGTAATACTGTACAAAAATCGCTGTATAAAGCCTATAAAAGTTTATGGATCCTGCTGGACTCGCTGAAGTCACCAGGGAACACAAGTACTGTGAAACTCTGCGGTACCACCAATCCACGTTTCATTATGATGTATCGTCTGTGTGCTTATCATGATTTATTATCCCTATGTGTATGTGCGCGCGTGTCTGTCTGTTTACCTGTCTGTCCGTGTATCTGTCTCTCTCTCTTTCTCACACACACACACACACACACACACACACACACACTCAACAGGTATGAGGTCGGATTGCTCCACAGGTTTCTTCATCAGCAACATTTACACCAACGTGCAACATGAACCTACCGTGATGTTGACACACCCAGCGAGGTCACACCAGGTGGAGGACACGTAGGCTTCTGGTCTCCCCTGCAAATGGACACCAGTCACATGACCAACACTCGTACATAAAAAAAGAGGAATTTTTTGTTGGTGAACGTTGTTTTATTTTATCTATTTATTTATTTTTTTTTCGTGTGAGGTTCCTGGTTCTTACTCTGCTTATAAAATCTCTCTCTCTCTCTCTCTCTCTCTCTCTCTCTCTCTCTCTCTCTCTCTCTCTCTCTCTCTCTCTCTCTCTCTCTCTCTCTCTCAATCATCATCATCATCATCATCATCATCATCATCATCTTTTCGCATCCTTCATTTCCTTACTTCGCATTCATTCAGATGGGAAGACAAACGCACCCAGAGCAGTCCAGAATACGGGGACCCAACAACAATGATTCAAGGGATGCTTAATTATTCTAAGGTTGCCATTTTCAGTATACCATCCCTGAAATAGTATGCAGTTTCAAGCTTCGGCTCTTATCTTTTTTTCTCCCCCCTGCAGCATTAAAGACACCGCCTGTAGCACCTGTTAGCGGTGACGTAACTTAGGCCAACTCACCTTTAATATAAAGCTGATATAACGTGCAACTTACAAGCGGCGCCACCCGATAACGCGCTTCGTTTATGATACTTGAGAAATGCTTGTGTTTCTCCATCTATTCCTCTTTTAGGTGGTGATGGTGGTGGTAGTGGTGGTGGTGGTGGTGGTGGTTCTTGTTTTTGCTATTCTTTCTTCTTTTCTTTTCCTTCAGTTTTTTTTTTTTTTGCTAATATGTATTGCCGCCTCCTCCTCCTCCTCCTCCTCCTCCTCCTCCTCCTCCTCCTCCTCCTCCTCCTCCTCCTCCTCTCCTTCCTTCTCCTCTCCTTCCTCCTCCTCCTCCTCCTCCTCCTGACCACACCCACCACCTGAGCTTCACCTCCACACAATCAGGTTTTGATAATGATTAATACGTAATTAAATGTAAATCCTAGAAAAGTTAGCAGCCTGTTGTTAGCCGGAGTTCATTTATATGGTAATGGCCGTGCTGCTGCCTCAACTGTTGACAGCGAGACTCAAACACGGGGAAAAATAGCGATGAATTATGCAGTACTAACATCACACCTGCCCGTACGAGTGTCACGCTAACCATCGTCCTCAAAATACGGCCGCCAACCTCCCTCCAGACAAACACTGAAGTATATTTCGTGTCGTCGACCGCACGCTTGCACTAAAGTTGGCGCGTGTAAACAAACTTGATTAAGACGACCTTCACTTCCATAGTCTTTCTTTAAGTGTACAGCCTCGAGGACTGATGCACAAATCGCCTCTGTGTTTCAATCATGGATGCCAGCTAGCGGTCTCCCTAGAAACGCATCCAGGCGCGCCCGTTAGCACTTTACCTTCACTAAGAATCGCTCAGCTGTCTCTTGTTTTCACACACGCGTTAGAAGTGACGACAACATGAGTGAGTAAGTCCGGACGCTTCCACGGCGGCTTTTGTGCAGCGTTTTTTTTTTTTTTTTTAGACGTTTCGAAAAACAACTCCATTTCCCCTTTGCATTTCAGACATATATTGTACCTGGTGTTGACTCATTTCCCGGCTTGAGTGTAATGTCAGAAGTGTTTTACCGCAGCATTGCAGTGTGAGAATGTTTTGATGCAGGTAATGTGTGTGTTGTCATATCAAGAGTAAATATACACTTTTTGCAGCACTATTGGGTGTGGTGTGTGGTGACTGTGAGATGAATGTGTGATGAATGTATGTGTGTGAGTGACAGCAGACGATGTTGTGTTTCTGTGCATGCTTGGCCGTCCATACCCGTGTGTGTGTGTGTGTGTGTGTGTGTGTGTGTGTGTGTCGAACATATCAATATACATAACCCCATTTAAAGGTCTGGGAGTGTGGCCATGCTAGGGAGGGACGGGCTGGCTCACCTAGGCGGGCACCCACATTTTGTCTTCATTACCTGTATTGCTTTTCTTTATATGGCATCGTTGTCCCGCCGCGGGGAAAACGACTCGGGATAAAAACATAAACGTGTATCGTCCGGTGCGAGTGAGCGAGCAGTTCGGAATATAATGTATCCGAATGCGACCTTTCTCTCTCTCTCTCTCTCTCTCTCTCTCTCTCTCTCTCTCTCTCTCTCTCTCTCTCTCTCTCTCTCTCTCTCTCTCTCTCTCTCTCTCTCTCTCTCTCTCTCTCTCTCTCTCTCTCTCTCTCTCTCTCTCTCTCTCTCTCTCTCTCTCTCTCTCTCTCTCTCTCTTCGTGCCTGCTGCGTTTGAAATTATCTTGTATGTTTCAGTTTAATTGTATCTTGACAATTGTTGGTATTGTTATTGTAATTGTTATTATTATTACTATTGTTATTATTATTATTATTAGTAGTAGTAGTAGTAGTAGTAGTAGTAGTAGTAGTAGTAGTAGTAGTGGTATGGATAACGGGTAATATTATCATAGTTTAAGGAATTTCAACCATATTACAATTAGATTACATTACTTTTAAGCCCTTACTCTAACCTAACCTAACCTATCATACCCTAACATAAACACAACCCAACCAACACTAATCTAACCTAACCTCACCTCACCTGGAATGCCTGATCTCCATGCAGAACCATCATTATTATCATTCCTGTTATTCGGGTGCGTCCTGTTGTTATGCCAGTATTTTTCTCCACATCCTATCATTCCAGTTAGTTACACCGCCCCGCCACGCAGTTGTACCAGAGGAAATTGGTGTGGCTTGATTGCAGTGTTGAGTGTGCTCAGTCGTGTGGGCGCTAGCGTGGTGGGCGACGGGGTGGGTGCAGTGCCTCGCGTGCCTTCCCCGACCAGGCGTGTGTGGTGGGGCATTGCAGACTGTCTGGCACGCGGGGCTGGCTTAGGGTGGAGGGTGGAGAGGCTGGAGTGTGGAAAGCAAGTCCTGGAGATGATAGATTTTGTTGTGGAATTGTTTATAGTGTTAGAGCGAGAGAGAGAGAGAGAGAGAGAGAGAGAGAGAGAGAGAGAGAGAGAGAGAGAGAGAGAGAGAGAGAGAGAGAGAGAGAGAGAGAGAGAGAGAGAGAGAGAGAGAGAGAGAGAGAGAGAGAGAGAGAGAGAGAGAGAGAGAGAGGGGGGAGGTATTAATTTTTCAGTAATATTCAGTACAGTCAAAGGCCAGTGTAGTGGTCAAAAATTCATAAATAATAATAATAATTCCTATCGTTAAATTAATAACAGTAGTAGCAATGGGAACTGTAATAATAATAATAATAATAATAATAATAATAATAATATTATTATTATTATTATTATTATTATTATTATTATTATTATTATTATTATTATTATTATTATTATTGCTACTACTACTACTACTATTACTACTACTACTACTACTACTACTACTACTACTACTACTACTACTACTACCCCCTGACCCTCTGGTATATTATGAGGGTCTTCTTCATTTCCATATTCTGCAGTGCAACCATAATGTAATTACTGAACAGAATTATGTACGATAATTATAATATTTTTCATAATGGTACACACATATTGCTGCACGGGGAGGTGGTGTGTTGGAGCTTCTACATGTGTCCTGCGTGTATATGTAACGGGGGGGAGAGAGAGAGAGAGAGAGAGAGAGAGAGAGAGAGAGAGAGAGAGAGAGAGAGAGAGAGAGAGAGAGAGAGAGAGAGAGAGAGAGAGAGAGAGAGAGAGAGAGAGAGAGAGAGAGAGAGAGAGAGAGAGATAGGAGCAGAGACAGGCAGAGAGCAGAAACAAAGACAAACAGATCTATAGACTGACAAAATAAAGACAAAAAAAGAAAAAAAAAGAAAAATCATCAACGGAAATTCATCTATTATTCTATCAGCCTAATCTCTAAGGCCTTTGGTGGTGGTGGTGGTGGTGGTGGTGGTGGTGGTGGTGGTGGTGGTGGCGGTGGTCTAGGCTGAGGCGGCAGAGAGGCTCCCTTTGTTCGCCAGTAAATGAGAGCATAAATAAATGCCTCATAAACGTACTTAAGTATAAATGAGATCTTGGCCTTTTCTAGTTTTTTTTTCCCTCTCTCTCTCTCTCTTTTACTTATTTTCTTTCTCGTCCTTTTTACCGTGAGTTGATATCGTGGTCGTCTGTTGAACTTTTCTGCTCCTTCTTTCTTTCTCTTTTATTCCCTTTCTCATTATTTTACAGTGAATCGATATCTTGCTGTTTCGTATCATTTTTCTTCCTTCCATTTCTTTCTCTTCTTCGATTTTGCTCGTGGTTTTAAGCTCTGTTACACTGGACCGTGAAATTCACCAACCACAACACACTCCATTAAGACATACGAACACTGCGAGAGACCGGTTTCTGTTACACACGTCGCTCATATACAGAAAATTTCTTTAGCCCCAATGCTATGCTGCGTCGTGTGCCCTGAAGTTACTAGTTTGGCTCCTAAATCCCCGTCACTTCCCTTAGTCACTCACTGCGGTCATGTAATTATACACGAGGCAAATGCTGAGCCGCTAGGGAGGGAGCGAGAAGTTACCATCGTTAGCAGGGGTTAAGATATGCATTTGAACTCCAGCTCAGTCCAAGATCGTGAAGAGGTGGAAGAGGTGGACATGACAAAGCGTGCTAGGAAGAGATGGAAGATATGCATATGTCGGAGTGTGAGGTTAATAGTGGGATAAATATACTAGTGAGTGTGAAAAGATGTTTGGAAAGGTGGAAAGGAGACTAATTCCAGCTCAATTTAAGTTATGTTGCAAGATTGGGAAGAGGTGGAAGAGGTGGACATGACAAAGCGTGCTAGGAGATAATGGGATAAGTATATTAGTGGGGGTGAAAAGATGATTGGAAAGGTAGAAAGGAGACTATTTTTTCCGCTTCCTTCGTCACTATTGAGAATAAAACATAAACAAGCCTTGACTGTGAATTGGCCAATGGTGAAGACAAACTCCTGAAGTGGTTTAGGTCTTACGAGCAGCCAAACACATGGAAAGGAAGAATTACCAAGTCTTCACAGGAAACATTAAGCCTTCAGGTGCAGTAGCCGCTTCAGGTGAATATTATTGTTTCTGAAGCTTTACAAGACTTTTATTCTCACATTGACAGACGCTTATCAAGGTCATTTCATCAGGAAGGCTAATGCTCGTAGTAATACCGGTAATCATAATGCTGCTGCCTAACAGTAATACCAGCAGGGAAAGACTGTTGCACTACTTCATATTATATTTGCTCATCACTTCAACATTGCATTAAATTAACCAAAAATCATTATATGTTTTATGGTTTTATCATATTGATAAAAACCAGTGACGTGTTTAAATATTTTCCTTTACGCAAACATACACAGTTCATGGTGACAATGGCATTTATTTCATGAAGGAAAAATGTGATGTTTTGTCGTAACATTTTACACAGAGAGAGGAAAAAGAGTCCTGTTATTTTTGGGGGGCATTCGTATAAATATGTTGTTTATTGGCTTTTCATTTTTCCGGATGGCGAAATGAACAGGTGAGCGAGTAATGTACTATTAAATCGGGCTTTACCACATCAGGCCGCGGTGTTGATGGTCTTACCTTCTTACCGGCGCCACAGTAATGGGAAGGTACATGCAACACTCACCTGAGGGAGCTTACCTGTGCTTTCTCTCTCTCTCTCTCTCTCTCTCTCTCTCTCTCTCTCTCTCTCTCTCTCTCTCTCTCTCTCTCTCTCTCTCTCTCTCTCTCTCTCTGAATACAGGCAAACAATAGTTAAGCCCTTCACATTCAATTTTCATTTTGTTTTTTTCTAGTTAAAATTGATTAAATAATTTTCTGAGAGCAACTGTTGCATGAGACAGCACGAAGAAATGGAGAGAGAGAGAGAGAGAGAGAGAGAGAGAGAGAGAGAGAGAGAGAGAGAGAGAGAGAGAGAGAGAGAGAGAGAGAGAGAGAGAGAGAGAGAGAGAGAGAGAGAATGTGTGTGTGTGTGTGTGTGTGTGTGTGTGTGTGTACCCTGATAGCGTTTTCTGTTCTTAATTAGCACCCACCGCCGGACATCCATCGTGGCTAAATGTTGCCTTGGGGTTTTAAGTGAAGGGGAGGAGGGAGAAAGGGGAGGGGAAGGGGAGGTGCAGGTGAGAGGAAAGTGGAAGGAGGGAGAGAGAAACGGAAGAGGAGGAAAGTGGCAAAGATGCAGATGTCACACACACACACACACACACACACACACACACACACACACACACACACACACACACACACACACACACACACACACACACACACAGAGAGAGAGAGAGAGAGAGAGAGAGAGAGAGAGAGAGAGAGAGAGAGAGAGAGAGAGAGAGAGAGAGAGAGAGAGAGAGAGAGAGAGAGAGAGAGAGAGAGAGAGAGAGAGAGAGAGAGAGAGAGAGAGAGAGAGAGACGAAAAGAAAATACCTACTAGTATTTCAAAAGAAGGAAGTTATATTATCTTAGCCTCTCTTCCTTTCCTTTTATTCTTTTCTTCTTCTACTACTACTACTACTACTACTACTACTACTACTACTACTACTGTTCCTCCTCCTCATCCTCAATCTCTTTTTTTCTAATTATCATCATTCGTATTCATCAGCATCATTATCATCATCAACAACAACATCATCAATAGTTAGTAGTAGTAGTAGTAGTAGTAGTAGTAGTAGTAGTAGTAGTAACAGCAGCAACAGTAGTAACAGCAGCACCACCACCACCACCACCACCACCACCACCACCACCACCACCACCACCACCACCATCACCACCACACTGCCATCATCATCATTAGTTTGACGCGTGGCGAGGCAGAGGCACAAGTCCTGGAAGGGGTGAGTCTGAGTTCTGAGACCGCCACCTGCCCGGGACGTCTTCATAATTGACTGAGAGAGAGAGAGAGAGAGAGAGAGAGAGAGAGAGAGAGAGAGAGAGAGAGAGAGAGAGAGAGAGAGAGAGAGAGAGAGAGAGAGAGAGAGAGAGAGAGAGAGAGAGGATAGCAGTGATAATCCTTGTAGAAATTAAAGAAACACAGAATAAAGTAATATGATACAATAAGAATTAAGGTAATCCTAATAATAATGATAATAATTTACACTATCGTCTAGAATTAATACTGGACTGAGAGAGAGAGAGAGAGAGAGAGAGAGAGAGAGAGAGAGAGAGAGAGAGAGAGAGAGAGAGAGAGAGAGAGAGAGAGAGAGAGGGAGAGAGGGAGAGAGGGAGAGCCGGCCTTCTGAACTAATTAATTAATGTGTGTGTTAGTCAGTGAGTATCTTATTTCGATACATAAATAAATATACGATTGCATTAATATTATGTAGCAGATATTATTAATTTTTGTTTGTGTTCACGTACGTATTTCTTCATGCTTTTCAATTTCCATTTATTATTATTATTTTTTTTCAGACCATAGAACAATACATTTTTTTTTTTTTTCACCCGGGCTGCAGTGTAATTAATTTTTACTCGTTTATTCTTTTTTCATTCTTTATTCTGGGACAGCTGTACAGTATCACACCTGCCTGGCGCACACACACACACACACACACACACACACACACACACACACACACACACACCAGATGGAAATAAATCATCACAGGGAGGGGGGAATGAAGATGATGCAAAAAGAAAAAAAAAAAAGAAGACGAGAATTTAACGTAGAAAAATGTGATGAATGAATAAATAAAGTTACAAATAAATGAAAGGTACGGAATATGTATGTATGTATATGTGTGTGTGTGTGTGTGTGTTCACGTACCTATGTATCTGTGTACCAAAAAATAGAGAGAGAATGTGTGTATCCATTTCAAATTTGACGGCTTGTAATCCAATCTTGTATACCAATTTTGATTCTATCACTCTTGCCGTCATTCCACGCCTCTCCTCTTCTCCTCCTCCTCCTCCTCCTCCTCCTCCTCCTCCTCCTCCTGTACCTCTCTCTGTTATTTATTTTTTTTTTTTGTTATCAGTTACTCTCCTTGCCTTGTCCTCATTCTGGTATCAGCTTTTCCCTCTCCGCTTTCTCCTTTGGCCTTCATTTCTTCCATCGTCTTTTTCCTTCTTTCTTGCTCTTGCTTATTCATGCTATTCCTTTGTTGTTCCTTCTCCTTTTCCTCTTCGTCCTCGTTCTCTTTCTTCTTTTCCTCTTTTCACGTCATTGTCCTTATTCTCGTCCATCTCCTCCTCCTCCTACACTCATTCACACACTCGCTACTCACACACACACATTCTAATCTTACATACACACATACATACAGACACACACCTGCGGACCAGAATCACAGGTGAAGTAAGTAGCGGTCCGCCTCACCTTTGTTGGTTAAACGAGCACCTATCTGTTATGTAACGCGAAGGCTCCCTGCTGAAGGAAAGGAAATTACAGTGATTTGTTATAGAAAATGACGTGAGGGTGAGGTAGGAGTGAAGGTGAGGACGTGGCGCAAGACGGGCAAGTATAAGTGGACGTGGTGGCTGTGCGGGAGAGTGGAGGCGAGCGTGGGTGGGTCTGGATATTTATGTATTGGTTTTTCGTAATGTGGATTGTGGTGGAGGAATGGCGGGTGGAATAGAGAGACTGGTAAGCGATGCGGATGATTGTGGAAGGAGTAAGGATACCGTTGGAGGACTAGGTGATGGTGTGGATGGTTGTATGGATGTGGGGAGGAAGTGAAAGGTCGTATGTAGCTTATGGAGACAATGGGATGCGGTATGGATGGTTATGAAAGGTTCAGAAGTATGGTTGTGAGTATATGTAGGGAGCTGTAAGGTCGTATGTAGCTTATAGAAGGACTTAGTGATAGTATGTATGGTTACGTATGGGTTACAAGACTACACGTATAGATAAACCAAGTTTGTGAAATAATAACTGTAGAAATGGACGAACTGAAGCTTGTATGAATAGCGATAGCAGAAACTGGAGGCAGTATGGATGCAGGTCGTGGTGGTGAAGGAACGGGTGGTTATGAATGGAGTTATCGTGCATTGTAATTGAAATACGACATGGGTGATGGGTGTGGAGTAATCATGTGCGTCGTGGAGTGATCTGGAGGGTGTGGAATGGGTGGAAACAGTATGGGGTGCTAGAGAGACGCTATGGGTGATGTGGGTGTATGGGTGTGGGTGCAGAGTGATGGTGTGGGTATCGGAAAAAAATATGGGTCTGTATGGGCTGGGAAGGGGCTTGGTGTAGGCTCGGAGGGGTGGAGGAGCAGGAGGAGTAGGAGACAGAAGAGGGAGGGCAGCAGAAAGAGAGAGAGAGAGAGAGAGAGAGAGAGAGAGAGAGAGAGAGAGAGAGAGAGAGAGAGAGAGAGAGAGAGAGAGCAGTGCTAGCGGTACCTACGTTGTGTATTGATCTCTCCCGCTCTGTGATCCTTGTCAGAGCCCCCTCCCTCTGTCTCTCTCTCTCTCTCTCTCTCTCTCTCTCTCTCTCTCTCTCTCTCTCTCTCTCTCTCTCTCTCTCTCGCTCGCTCGCTCGCTCTCTCTGCTTCTTTCCAGTGAAGGTTTCATCTCTCTCTCTCTCTCTCTCTCTCTCTCTCTCTCTCTCTCTCTCTCTCTCTCTCTCTCTCTCTCTCTCTCTCTCTCTCTCTCTCTCTCTCTCTCTCTCTCTCTCTAACAGGTGTGTGTGTGAGTGTGTATTTATCTATCTATCTATCTATCTATCTATCTGTCTATCTGTCTATCTGTCTGATTATCCATCCATCTATATGTCTGTCTGTCTGTCTCTATTTATCTACCTTTCTATCTATCTTTTTATCTACCTTTCTATCTATCTATCTATCTATCTATCTATGTATCTATCTATCTGCTTATCTATCTAACTGTACCTATGTAGTATTTCCTCTCCCATTTCTCTCTCTCTCTCTCTCTCTCTCTCTATCTATCTATCTATCTATCTATCTATCTATCTCTATCTTTATCTCAGCTTGCATCCACCGAGTCCAATTGCTTCCAAGTTTTCTCGTAAGTCGGTGAAAAATCAAGAGAGTCAGAAGAGGGTGAACGAACAACTGATCCCCAGAGATGCAACACCAATTTTAATTTTGACAATTTTGATATTCACAAGCGTTTTACCTGAGCTACCCTTCCCCTCTTACGTATTTGAATAATATGGAAATTTCTAGTCGCATGTGACCTCGCGAGAGAGAGAGAGAGAGAGAGAGAGAGAGAGAGAGAGAGAGAGAGAGAGAGAGAGAGAGAGAGAGAGAGAGAGAGAGAGAGAGAGAGAGAGAGAGAGAGAGAGAGAGAGAGAGAGAGAGAATGTTTGCATACCCCGAAAGAAAAATAGCTGCAGTGAACCAGTGAATTTTAACAACGACTGAGGACACATTTGGTGTAGGTGGGTGTGTTGACTCATTACGTGCAGGTGACAGGTGCTGCTTTGTTTTCACCTGGCTTGCGCTGGGCTGGGCAGTGCAGGTATGGCTGGGAAGGCGTTCTTGCTCCCTGTGTGTGTGTGTGTGTGTGTGTGTGTGTGTGTGTGTGTGTGTGTGTGTGTGTGTGTGTGGGAAGTGCATTGGTTTATTCATAGTGTACTGTAATCATATTGTCATGGTTAAGACGGCTGTATCGAGAGGGATAGAAAATTGAGACATGAAATGCTATTCCCGCACTAGAGCAGTGAGTGTGTTGATGCTGCGCGAGCTGGGAGAGCCAATAGTAACGAAATCAATCATGACTCGTGAAACCCAAGTCCTTTGTTTCAGTTGTAACGCTCCGCTGCTGACTCGCTCTTTGTACATTTTATCTGTAGACAAAGAGCATATGGAATTATTCTTGATATTTGTGAACTGCCCAGCGTGGCCCAGTTTTCCCGCAAATCCTTGCGCGTCGCGCGTTGGTGTTCATTTGATTTTTACAGCTGCTGTACACTTTAAGCGAAAACGTTTCTAATGCCAATTTTACCTACTGCCGGTGTTCTGTCCGGGTTAATCCTCTTACGCGTGGCGGCAGGGCGGCAGGACGCGGGAAGGTGAGGCGGCGCGGCGCTGGCTCTGGCGGTGGCGAAGAGGGACCCAGGGTTATGATTGTGGCAGGATGAGGTCGTGGCGACTGGAGAGAAAAGTGCCATCACAGGAGACTGTCGTGCTCGGGGGAAGGTGATGGATCTTCCCGGCGAAGGGCGGAGCAGCAGCAAGGATAAAACTTTTCCTTCTTCTTTTAACAAAGTAATGTTGAGGGAAGGAAGACATGGAAGGCGGCAGGACGAAGCATCACTTGTGCCAACGAAATGTATACATTCGACATTTAAAAAAAATATATTTGTTCTAATGTGTGAGGCAAAAAAATATGCCCACTGACATAAAGCATAATATTTATGAACATTTCTAAAGAGATTTTGATCCAGAGTATTTTTTGTACTCTATTTCGAAGTCGCTCTTACGCAAAGCCATACATATCCGAAACCATTTTACCTCCATATTAAAAATCACTGAAACAGTGAATGTTATATTCTCATGTATTTCAGCGAGCACATTCATGCGGATCATTTTTAAATACCTGTATGAAAACAGTTTTCAATTCATTTTGAAAGATTTTTTCCCGCCATCACCGCCACTATCTGGATTGAGGCAAGTCGCGGGTGAGGCTCCCGGAGGGGCGATGCAGCCCGCAGGGGCCTCATCGCCCCGGGTTACGAGCCCCTGGGGTGAGAGAGAGAGAGAGAGAGAGAGAGAGAGAGAGAGAGAGAGAGAGAGAGAGAGAGAGAGAGAGAGAGAGAGAGAGCGTTAGGTTCACATATGCCGGGGCAACACTCACCCACCAGATCCCCGGAGTTGACATCAGCATGGCCAGAAGCAGGGTAAGATTCGGCAAGCAGCTCTCAGATACCTCACGCTCCTGTCTTGTTCTTGATCCTTGCTGTGATTGAGAGAGAGAGAGAGAGAGAGAGAGAGAGAGAGAGAGAGAGAGAGAGAGAGAGAGAGAGAGAGAGAGAGAGAGAGAGAGAGAGAGAGAGAGAGTTAATTTGATAGAGTATTGTTGTTTGTTATCCTTTTCTTAACTTTAATCACTAGTTTCATCTCCCATGATCTGCCCTCCAGGTGTCAGTCACGTCTTCTAATTAATCAGGTGAAGGTAGATGATGTCCTCTTCTGTTGATTCCAAGTCTTCAGTTCCTCCCCAGTCCTTCCATCCACTCTTCTAAGTAACTGTATCTCTCTCTCTCTCTCTCTCTCTCTCTCTCTCTCTCTCTCTCTCTCTCTCTCTCTCTCTCTCTCTCTCTCTCTCTCTCTCTCTCTCTCTCTCTCTCTCTCTCTCTCTCTCTCTCTTATGGGTATCTCGTGGCGGCCTGCAGAGAGGGATACACCTTGACTGGAGAATTGAACCGGAGAGATGAAAAGTTGGAGAAACCGCACGATGTTTGAATAGGGAAATAAACATACTGTAATTTAACCGGGAGAAATGAGAAGAAAGGCTTATCGCTTTTAACAAATAAAGAATTATACACCCACGTATTTGAAGGCTTAAAGTGGAGCAGAAGGGATGTATGAACATTATGTATGGGTGTTGCTCGTTACATCACCATCCACCATCCACTTAACATCACTCACAACACCACCCATCACCGTCATCACTACCCCTTATCACCACTTCACACCACCACCCATCACCTATATTATAAGCCACCCTCTCCACCAAGATCACCAGCCATTATCCTCATCACCAGCCATCACCCTCACCACTAAGCACCACCCACATCACCACCATCACCATTCATCACCAGCATCATCACACATCGCCGTCCTCTGAGCAAGATAAGGCTTCGCGGATTAACAAAATGTCTGCGGTAACCTGGTAAAGTGTTATTTAGTGCAGTGAAGCGACGTGTTCTCTGCTTGGTTTGGTGCAGCGGTGCTTCTTTCTTTAATGTTTTGTAAGTACAGGTAGCCAAAAGTTGTGAATAACTGCTGGTTTTAATGTTATTGTTATTATTGCCATTTATTTGTACTCTATTTAAGTGAGCAAAGCAAAGGTTGTGTAGTTCTGAGTCTTAGTGAACCGTCTAAATTTATACTACTGAACATCACCGCCTTTCCTTACCACACCATCACTACCACCACCATCACCACCGTTTCCACCACCACCATCACCAATGAATTTCTATAACAACGTTCCACGCACAGCACATTATAATACCGACAAGCATATATATATATCTTCCCAGAAAGATAACAGTTTGAGATTCAATAATGTGAGTAGCTGTGTAGTGTAATCTAGCACCCCCCTGTTCACCACCACTACCACTACCTCCTCCACCACCACCACCACCACCAAGTCATCCGCGTTGCCATTTATCACAGTCCCGATGCGTTGCCCCGCGTGTGGGAGTCGTCCCCTGATCCACCAACATAAATTTTAGCCCCAGTACGTCGGAACGCAACTCGGACCTGTTATGGGGAGAACAATGATGTGCTCGCCCTGTTGGACATTTACCAGATGAAACTCAGAGCTGTTTTCTTTTCGGACCAACTGTGGCTTTTCTTTTTTTTTTTTTATCGTTCAAACTCTCAAGTGTGTTTGTGATGTTGATGGTCGCTACGAAAACTTTACTGGTCGTTTACAGTAAAGTGGTCATGTACAGCTCTTATTTATCTATTTATTTATTTACGTAATTATCATCTTTTTTTTTTATGTCAGGGAGGATGACTAAGGGAGAAAAATAAATGGATACATAGAGATCACTTAGAATGTTGCTCCTAAATCAAATAATAGGAAGAAAACCGAGAGAGTCTTCTGGTTTAGTTTGCCCGCAAGGTCCAGTAAGTTTCATGTCTATAAGTCTCATAAATATCGATGTATGGACTAATTACCTGCTTTTCTTCAAGAGCTCCGCGATGACCAAGAAAAACTGGGCTGCAACTAGCTGAGGTACTTGTCCAAAACTGAGAGTGTTCGCTATTTTAGTTTGCTCACAAAGTCCAGTAAGTTTCATGTCTATAAGTCTAATAAGAGTTAATGTACAGACTAATTATCTGCTTTACTTCAAGAGCTCCGCGGTGACCAAGGAAAACTAGGGATGTGACAGGCTGAGGTACTTTTTAGAAGCTGACACTTTATCTGAAATATTTCATGCAACACAACAATACTTCTTTGAACAACTGTCCGTGCCTATATGAAGTGAAACAAAGTGATGCAATGTAACGTAATATGAAACCTCGATATTGTTTTAGCTGCATTATTTATTCCTTCATATATGCATCCGTACGTAATTTATGAGAGGTGCTGTCAAATATCGGTTAGCTGGGAGCTCTAATTACGTTTAATATGTTAGAAAAATATATATGACAGCACCGTCATTGAGTGTCATAATGCTACGCTGCCTCGACCAACAACAACAACAACAACAGGACCACATAGGCAGCGGTCGTGTTGAGGCAGACATTCCCGGCGTGTCTCAGAGTATGGTGCGCGCTTGTCCCATCGCTGCCACCATTTGTTATCACGCTACGGATGATAGCCTGTCACCCATTGCTTAGTGACGCGCTCTGCCTCCTTGTCGCCCCTCCGCTCTCGATTCATTTTTGTACTTTTGATCCTGCGCTGTTTTCTTGGTGTTGTTGAGAACTTGATAGGTATTTAATTGTTTTTTTTTTTCTTTTATCATTGTTCTTTCGTGTATATTTGGAGGTTTACTTTCGTTACTGTGTCTCTTTGTTTATCGTTCGTTTTATTAGTTCTCGTTTAGTCCTTCTTATTATTATTATTTCATTCTTTGTTTTTTTCTTTCTTTATTTAATTTTCCTTTCTTGTTCTCGTTATTCTCTCTCTCTCTCTCTCTCTCTCTCTCTCTCTCTCTCTCTCTCTCTCTCTCTCTCTCTCTCCTCTCTCTCTCTCTCATCTATTTTTACGGGCGTTAGAGATAAGGATATTCTCAGCAACTTCTCAGAAATGGATTACTTTCATTATTCATGTTTTTTAAATCAAGAACGCTGTCAAGTCCCACTAAAAGCTGAAGATGTCCTGCCCCTCGGTAGAAAAGAGCAGGACTTGTCGAAAGGGAAGAGAGGAGGACACGAAATCATAGGTAAAGGGAAAGGGGAAGAAGAAGGAGGAAGAGGAGTAGGGAAGGACGATGATAAATAAGGGATTACAGGAGATGGAGGACTGGGAAGAGACCCTAACGAAGGAAAGATGATAAACAAGGGAATATACAAGAAGAAAGAGAAGGATGACGATAATACGTAAACCAGAGAAGGAGGAAAGGAGGACGAGAAACAAGGGAATAGAGGAGGAGGACGAGGATGAAGAAGCATACCAGAAAGAAATACGGGAACCCAAATAATAGGAGAAGGATAAGAAACAAAGGAATATATGAGGAAGACGAGAACAAGAGCGCAATAGAGGAAAAGAAAACAAGAGACGGAGGAATGTAGAAGCATCACGAAAACGAAGAAGAGGAATAGAAAAACACTAAGAAGGATAAGAAACAAAGGAATAAACGAATGAAGGAGAATGAGAGAGAGAGAGAGAGAGAGAGAGAGAGAGAGAGAGAGAGAGAGAGAGAGAGAGAGAGAGAGAGAGAGAGAGAGAGAGAGAGAGAGAGAGAGGACGACCATAGGAGGAAGGGGAAAGGGTGGGCTAAAGGGAGGGGATGAGGGGATGAGGATGAATGATAAATCGCACAGCCTTCTCATGATTCCCTCGTTAGGAGGCAAACACCTGCACACTAATAATTTGCCTCGCAGTGGTAATAAATATTGCTTACCGCTGGGGCTGACGGGCCGCCACTACTGGGCTGGGAGGGCGAGGGAGAGGAGGTAGCGAGGGAGAGAGAACAAGGGGGATAGAGAGGAACACATAGGGACTGGTAGGGTAAAGCCGTCACTGCCGTGGGGAATGATAGGTGATAGGACACAAGATAGGGAAGGAGAGACGAGAGATGAAACTACGGAATGGAATGGCGCGATACAGGGAAAAGGGAAGACTTCTGAAAGGAAAAGGGGTCGATAAGAACTAGGAAGCGAGGGCGGATGATACTGATAGGACAGAATGTAGGCAGGGAGAGAGGCCAGATGAAAGTATGGAAGGGGGGACTGCATAATATAGGAAAAAGGGAAGATGTCTGAAGGGAAGGAGCCGTTACTGGGGCTGGGAATGATAGGTAATGGGACAGGAGATAGGAAGGAGGAAGAAAAATGTAATGAAAGTGGGTGATTCGATGGGAAAACTGTATGGAAAAGGGAAAGTTTCTGAAAGGAAAGAGAGCTAAGAAAGAAAATGGGGATGATGATACTTGATAGGACAGACTATGGGAAAAGAGACAAAGGAGATGGAAGTTGGGAATTCAGTGAAAAAAAAATACGTAGATGAAAAAAAGAAAAGGCTTGGAAAAAAAAAACGATAAGAACTAAGGAAGGGAAGAAAAGTTATAGGAAAGAAAGGGTAAGACAGGAACTGAAAATGGAGAAAATGGGACAGAAAAAATAGAATAAGAAAGGATGAGATAAGGAAGACAAGAGGATACGAGTATGGAGGAGGAAGAGGAGGAGGAGAAGAATATGACCACAAAGAAAATGATAGGAAAAGAAAGGAAAAGAAAAGAGGAGATTTTTGTCAGTAAGAAATGCGGAAGAGAAGACAAGAGGAGAATAATATAGCTACGAAATTGGAGAAAAGGGAGAATGAAGATTAGAATAGAACAGGAAGAAGGAAATAAGCGTATTGGTGAGGGAATGGAACAGAGAGAGAGAGAGAGAGAGAAAGAAAGAGAGAGAGAGAGAGAGAAGTAAGCTTGACAGATAGAAAGACAGACAGACAGACAGACGGACGGACGGACAGGTAGACAGGTATACAGGTTGCTTGATGTCATGCGGGATTTCCTCTCATGACTCGCAAAAGGTGAAAGTAACAGAAACCTTGGAATACATAGCCATTTGCGTCAGATGTCTAGCCAGTTCTTTTTTTCTTCGTATTTTCAACATTTTTTCTTCAGTTTTTTGTATTCATTTCTAGACAGCGAAACACAACAAGGCGTCGTTTCATAGGTGACTGCATCCCCACTGCTTCACCCTTCACCTCTCCTCCCTTCCCTCTCCCTCGATTGCTCTCTCTCTCTCTGTCTCTCTCTCTCTCTCTCTCTCTCTCTCTCTCTCTCTCTCTCTCTCTCTCTCTCTCTCTCTCTCTCTCTTCCTTGCCCGCCCTCCTCCACTCACCCTCACACGCTTACACTCCACACTTTTCATTCCCCCGCTTCTGCATCACTGTTTTTCCCGCCCGTCCACCTTTTATCTTCCATGCGGTGCTTCTTCCCCCTCCACCCTTCCGAGGAGCGCTCTCTGGATCACCTGCTTCGCTCCCTCGCACTCCGCCCACACTCCACACAAAGAGAGAGAGAGAGAGAGAGAGAGAGAGAGAGAGAGAGAGAGAGAGAGAGAGAGAGAGAGAGAGAGAGAGAGAGAGAGAGAGAGAGAGAGAGAGGAAGATGGGGATGGCGGTGGGGAGTCCAAGCACCAGGAAAAGCAGGGAAAAGCAGGAAGGGCAACCGACTTTGATTATGGACAGGGAAGGGGGAGAAAATTAATATCAGGGGAGAGAGAGAGAGAGAGAGAGGAGAGAGAGAGAGAGAGAGAGAGAGAGAGAGAGAGAGGGAGAGGGAGAGGGAGAGGGTGAGAATCAAGGTGGCAAAGGACGGAAAGAGAAAGGTTCGTAGATAAAGGAGTGGGAGGCGGAAGGATGATTTCTCACCCTTCCAAGCCAGTGAACCGCGATACGGGAGCGAGCGAGAAAGAGAGAGAGAGAGAGAGGGAGAGAGAGAGAGAGCTCCTGACCCTTTGCCCGCGTTTGCGAATGTGTCAAGTGAAAACAAACGAAGATGGCGTTGATTCTTTTTGCCTTGACTTGCCTCGTACTCACTGGCACGGACCTGGACAAGACTGCAGCGCGCTAGCCACCCCGGACGAGCAGGAAAGGCGCGCGATTCAGCTTCCCGGCAACCCACGCGGCGCTGGAAGGGAAATTATTACATGACGAAAAATGGTGATGCCGCGAAGGGAGGGGAACTTTTTAAAACTTGCAACACCAGCGTGGCAGCGGAAGCGAGATAACGAGGCGCCTGCTTCTACGTATGTACGACCAAAGCGTAGCGGATAAATTTTCATATATCACACCGTACCCCCCCTCCCCGTTCACGAGTAATGTGGAAACAAAATGTCACGGGGAAAGTAGGAATGTCGAAGTGGTGATGGTGGTGGTGGTGGTGGTAATGGTGTAGAGAGGAAAGTGCTTGTGTGTAAGGCATGAGGGAGGAGGCAGGTGTAGTGGTGGTCAAACAGAGGCTTTGTGTTGTTTAGGTGATTGTAGGGCCATCTATGTTCAGCATCGCGATATTGTACTGTGCAATGAGGGTATGTGTTCGTCTCCCTCTCTCTCTCTCTCTCTCTCTCTCTCTCTCTCTCTCTCTCTCTCTCTCTCTGGAATGAAATTAGAGAGGAAAAACAAAGATCTAGGTATTAGTCATGAAAAAATTAGAATTCCCCGGCAATACATCGGGGCAGTAAACACACCAGGCAGAATACATACCGTGTTTTGCTGGTAAAGAATTTTCTCCGGGAAATGTAGAAAAAAAAAAAAGGAGCAATTCTTGTAAACACCCTTATTAGAACGCACCTAGAACACGTTATTTAGAGTTAAGATCAACATGCTCTGCTGACGATGCTGTGAAGAATACCCAAGAATCTCAGCCTTCGATCTTGCGACGGAAGAATCAAGGAGAGAGAGAGATTTGAACGCACGCCCGCTCCCCTTTCAGAAAACACCACCTTCGGGAAGAGACGCTGACTACGACAACACCGTAAAATAGCTAAAATGTTTGCGAATACCGAGGCGGCAGGCAGGCAAACAAGTTGTATTCATTTGATCTCACTTCCCCCGGCGAGAAGTAACGGCATGATTCTCAGATCCAGACAGATACAACTTGAACCTGCCAAGTATTTCTCCACCCGGGATAACGTTAGGGAGGGGGAACATGCTTCTGGCTGCAGTCGTCTCGTGGAACAACAAACTCGTTAACAAAAATATGGCCTACACCTCGGAGTGGGCGCCCTGCTTAGTGTGATGAGCCTGTGTTGAGGTCTACCGTTAATTTACTATCGAGATCTTCAGGCTGGCGGCGTTGTTTACAAGGGAAATGTTTGTTTTCACTTGTAATTTTTATCCTCACCTCTATACCTCCTCTCTCTCTCTCTCTCTCTCTCTCTCTCTCTCTCTCTCTCTCTCTCTCTCTCTCTCTCTCTCTCCCTCTCTCCCCTTGATGTCAATAGGTGAGAGAGAGATAGTGTGACAGGTTTACAGCTTCCGATCTTCCGATATATCTCGACTCACACCTCATTAATTTTTATTCGTAGCCGCTCAATGGAAAAACTAAAAGTCCCTTACTCGGTGAAACCACGGCGGCACCTTTTACCGGGGACGATGACTCGGCCATCACGACGAGGAAGAAGAGGATGGTGATGGTGATGGTGATGGCGGTGGTGGTGGTGGTGATGATGATGATATATTTATAATGTTAAAAATAATAATGATAGTTACGATGATAGTAATGATAATAATGCAGATATTATACTATTACTAAAAATAATGACAATAACGGTAATAGTAATAATGACCAATCTGAAAAACAGCAAGGCCTCCCATCCCCGGCCTGGTGGCGTCTCTTATCGCGAGTTGGCAGCCGAGTCGCCTGGAGTGGGTGGCTGAGAGGCCTGAGCGGCGCGTCCCTTGTCGCTGCCTCGTCATTACCACTTGGATTTATTTGTCATTTTTTGCTGCTGACGTCCACGCCCCCACAGCGACCAGGAGGAGTCCGCGCAGGTGTGGCACTGGCTCTACGTTAAACTCATGAACTTTATTTCTTTTTTCCTTCAAGAATACTATAAACGTAGGAAACGGCAGTAGTGGTGGTACTATAGAGGGAAGGGCATTTTATTACTGCACCATCTTTGTCTCCCGTGATCGTTTGGTGCTTGGTGGGCGATGAAACGTGTGTTACCCGACTAAACGAGGTGGTTGAAACGGCGGGGTGCAGCACAACCCGCCGGCCAGGAGGAGGCATGCCACGCCATCACGCGTCTCCTAAGTCACTTCACGCCGGGTCATTTAGTCTCCCAAAGCGGCATTTGACTGCGGGGTCGTCATCATCCTCCCCATGCCCTCTCCTAGGTCATGCTACCTTTGTACGGGGCGCCGCGGCCTGTCGGAGAGAGCCGGAGAGCTCTGGCTTGCGTGGCTGCCTGAGGGTCGGAGCCTCGCCGCTGTTTGGGTCGAAGGGACCTTGTAGTTTGCGGACCATAATGCTGAGCTGAGTGAGGACCCGCCCTGCGTCATCTTTACGAGACCTGACGCCGTGTAGTCTCAGCAGCCGGGCTCGCTTTGCACCTGCTGATGCCTCGGCACTCACAGCCTAAGGAGCAGTGCCACACATTATCTCAGATGGAAATTTCTGAACATTTACATCTTTCCGATAAAACGCCGCCTGTTATTGCCCACCGCATGGCCTCTCAACATGGCAGGACCTGACTCCGCCGGCATAGGGAGAAGGGCGGGCCGGAGTGTTTTCTTTGATCATGCAGTCGTGTGGTGTGCAATCTCCTGAACTCCCAAGAAGTCCTCGTCTTCATTCTCGTCATCGTCCATGTCCCCCTCTTACTGCTCCTCCTCCTCCTCCTCCTCCTCTTCCTCCTCCTCCTCCTCCTCCTCCTCCTCCTCCTCCTCTTCCTCGTCCTGATCAGTAGTATGAATTTCCTCAGACTGTTGATATAAAGAAATGCGAGAAAGGCAAGACATATGTAGAAGAACCCTGTGTCTGTGTGTGTGTGTCTGTGTGTGTGTCTGTGTGTGTGTGTGTCGAAGAGACGAAGGAGAGAAATGGATGAAAAGGAAGCAATACATTTCCTTCCACTGTTGACAACTTGTTACTGAGACCTCTTTTCAAATCTCTCTCCCCCTCCTGCCCATCTCCCACCTCTCCCCTGCCTCTCCCTTGCCTCTCCCCAGCCCCCCGTCACCACCTATCGTTCCTGCGTCCTCCCCGCCCATCCCTCCTCCTCGCTTCCCTCATCCCCTCTCACGCTTCTTGGAATTTCCCTCCCACTCCTGGATTTCTGGATGTACAAGATTCTAGCGTTCCAGGAAAAATTTGTTATTATTTAACGTGGAAAATATTAATGTTGGTTTTTCCGTATTGGATTTCTCTGGGTAGAACTGCATTGTGGGTAGTGTAGTGTAGTGTTGTGTTGTGTTGTGTTGTGTTGTGTTGCGTTGAGTTGCGTTGCGTTCTCTGTTCCCTTGAGGTTGTTTGATTGGATACGTCTCTCTCTCTCTCTCTCTCTCTCTCTCTCTCTCTCTCTCTCTCTCTCTCTCTCTCTCTCTCTCTCTCTCTCTCTCTCTCTCTCTCTCTCTCTCTCTCTCTCTCTCTCTACTTTTACAGCGAAAGAGTTTTGGTTAGTTACGTTTACTTAGGTTTAGTTGGTTTAGTAGTTCAGCTTAGGATAGATTACATTTAGGGTTAGTTAGGTTATGTTACGTAAGATGAGGTTAGGTTAAATTTTGTTTGATCAGTTTGTTACTTTAGATTAGATTAGATTAGGGGGGTAAAAGTAATCTATTAAGTTTCAGTCTTCCACAAAAATATCAAAGGCGGTTGAACTCTATGTGACCTTGAGACTGAAAGATGGGACACACACGCGCGCACTCTCTCTCTCTCTCTCTCTCTCTCTCTCTCTCTCTCTCTCTCTCTCTCTCTCTCTCTCTCTCTGAATACGCTTAATCCTTTAGACGAAAAAAAAAAAACCTTCTTTATTAGGGAGTCGTGTTATGCCAATGTTCAGTGCCCCGCCCGTTTGCATATGAGAGTAGGAGTTGGTTTTGCCACATCCCGCTACACATGTCTCGCCGCACGCACACGGCCAGGAAATGTCACAATAATTACACCTTCACGTGCCACCCCTCGATCGATACGCATCACCGCCGACCTCAAAATAGCTTCAGAGGTCGAGGTGGTCACGGTATGGTGTTTGTGTGTGTGTGGGAGCGTAGGGGAGGACTTGAGTAGAAAGGTTAGATAAGTTGATGTTTAAACGTTCAGGTGTACTGTCTATCTTGTCCGTTGACGGTGGTCAGCTTAGTATCTCACGTGACAGTCACCACAGATCAAGGCAAACATGAGTCCACAATACACCAAGACAGACACGTCAGTCACCACACACCTTACGGAGATTAACACGAAGGTCACCACCAAACCCAAGTCGTCACACAAACACACAAACACGCAACACCAAGACGCAAAATGGAGTGGAATGAAGCAAATCAACACTTCAGTATTCCCATCGATAACCAGTAGAACCACAACACAAACACAAACAAGCGAAACACTCCCAGGACACAACATACAAACACACACACACACAAACATTAAGAGAAAAAAACAAAATACAACATTATGAAGACTTTCCGAATAGTATGAATGAAGTTACGCGCGAGTGTGTGCGTGTGTATGTGCTTTCTAGAGACAGGTGGCAGGCGTGACCTTGCTTAGGGGCGGCAGGAGGGGCGGGAGGAAGGACCGGGACGCGGGTTAAAGGTGATCCTGGCACCCGAAATCCTAAAACAGATTGGCGGGGCTGGCTGACGCTAATAGTCCCTGCCGCTGCCATCAGGGCCGCGCACCACCTCGCTCAGCACCACCGGCGTGACGAGAGAGAGAGAGAGAGAGAGAGAGAGAGAGGAGAGAGAGAGAGAGAGAGAGACTTAAAAAAAAAGGGGGGAGGGGGTGTGTGGGAACAGTTTAAAGGGGAAAGGAGGAACTGGTGCTCTGAAATACAAGAGAGTGAACTTAATATTCAGAGTGACTTGCCTGCTTTAATTTACGACGGTGCTCGACACTACGGTGCACCCTCGACTGGCTGCTTTTTGCCGAGGAGACACGAAACCCCTTCAAAGATGATGAACGACCTTGGCGACCACCACCACCACCACCTCCCTCCCCTCCCTCCCTTCCCTCACCACTACAACGATCGAAGTAACAACGAGAACAACAGCATTAAGACGTACCCTCCCCCCCACACGCCATTCATGTCCATGCACGTGTGTGTGTGTGTGTGTGTGTGTGTGTGTGTGTTATAGCTTCAGTCACACCCTCAGCCGCAGCCCGCCGCCAGCGTTAGGTAGGTCAGAGGGTAGTGTGATGTTAGCGCTATGTTGACGTTTTGCCAGTGGCTTGTGAATCACGAGTGACCCTCAGCGGGGGAACAAAACAAACAAGAAGAGAAGACACATGGTTAAAGGAGACAGGACGAGAGATGGAAGGCTGGGAACAGTGACTCCTCCTCCTGCTCCTCCTCCTCCTACTCCTCCTGGTCCTTCCTCCTTCCCAGCCTCTCCTGCCGTCGTGAAATTGTACTCTCTCTTATTAAATACTCCGAGCCTGGCTGTGATTAGTGACGATCCAAGAGGTAAAATTGCTGCCCGGGGAATGAGATTACGAGTAATTACCCAACAAAACTGCGCGGAGCTACGGAAGATGAGGCAAAGGATGTGTATACTTAATCTAATCACGTGAGAGATGAATAAGGAAAAGTGTGTCAGATCTACGAATAATATACACGCTTACACTTTTCCTTCTTGAGTAATAATCTAGGCGAAGAAATATGAATGAAATAACGTAAGCGAAAAAAAAAAAAAAAGAAAAAAGAAAACAGTAGATTTATTGTCCCCTTTCTGTGTGTGAAGAGCCGCAGTGTTTAATCTTAAGTAGAGATGCTGGATAGTAAAGGCGAAGGAGACGCTCAGATCACATTGCGCCTTAAGTCTTCGCGCATTGAAGCCAAGCGCGTGCGTCCCTGTGTGTCTGTCTGTCTGTCTGTCTTTCTGTCCAGTCTCCACCACCAGCACCGCCATGTGTCGTCCACCATTCATGATTCCACCACCACCACCACTACCACAACCTCGCGGCGCTCGTCTTACGCTCCAGACCGGCCGTGATTTAACGCCAGTAATCGACATATCACCTTGAACGAGGCGGCTACTGCCCTCTCACCAAACCTACGCACAGGCACGTGGCGCGAAGAGGGAGGGAGGGAGGGGCGGGCCGCAGGGAGGGAAGGAAGAGGGAGAGCGGAGGAGAGGGGGAGTGAGAGGAGGGCGGAATCACCAGTTCAACTTGAAGAGTATAGGGGCGTCTCTCGTGATCATGTCTGTTGGCTCTTTATTTGGTGCTAGGAAACTGTGGCCAGCGGAGGGCGGCGCCACGCTGTCTTGGCTGTCTCCTGACGATGGCCCATCCACACAAACATACATGCATCCATTCATCCGTTCATTTATCTATTCGTCCATCCATCTATTTATTCATCCATTCATTCATGCATTTATCCACTCCTTTCATTCATCCATTCATCTCAAGGTCGGAGTATTTGTAGGGCTCCTTTTGTGTTTGTGTGTGTGTGTGTGTGTGTGTGTGTGTGTGTGTGTGTGTGTGTTATTAAACGTATGCTATAATATGCCCACAAACAATGCTTTTTGAATACGAACACCACTTCTTCCATCTGTCATCCGTGTAAGCAGCTCGCGAGCCAAATTACATATATATATTTGTACTCAATAGCGAGAGGTAAAAGATTCCTGGAAACTGAATCTGATTTATATATTTTCATTGTGCTGCAGATCCCCCCCTTCCCTCCCATTCTCCCCTCCCTCAGACACCTCCCTCCCTTCCCCTTGCTGCTGCCACCACCTCCCCACCACACCACGAAGGCCGTCAGAGAGAAAAGAAGAATAAATTGTGTTAGTTGTGAGTTATACAATTCCTAAATCTTGTTGTGAATTTATCTAGTATTCCTTCCAAGGCTACGAACCATCTAGTCTTTATTTGTAGCTTACATCAACTATCATTCCTTTTTATTACGTTTACTGTCATCATGGTGGGTATCTGGCGCTCCTGGTACTGATCAAAGCGGCGCCACCACCATCATTCTCATCGCTCTTGTTACTGTGAATTACCGACCAGTGATTGGATATTAAGCACGTGTATTCGCTGAGTGTGGCGGCAGTGCTTTTGTGATCAGTCAGCCATTTCCCATGGTAATCCCTTAATGGTCTGATCTCCCCCGTTGCTAATATGCTTGTTTCATTATTAATATTCTACAGCTAATGCGCCTTGATAAAATTACTCTTCAATTCCCGTTCCCCATGCCGTGTTCGTTCGTTCGTTTGCGCTTTCCTGCACGTGTTATTTTTGTTCTTGTTTCTCACGTTAAGCTTCATTGATCGTCCTTTTGTGGTAAATCTATCGAGTGGTATTGCTATTATTTCGTGACTCGATTACCCTCTGTCAACCTCAGTGGAGAGAGAGAGAGAGAGAGAGAGAGAGAGAGGGAAGGAGGGAATAAACAGCAAAACGAAAGACAGAACTCAGCAGGCTTAATATGGAAAGAAAATCAGTTGAGTAAATTTTAATAAACATTAGAGAAAATAAGTCATAAACCATCATTACACACACACACACACACACACACACACACACACACACATACACACCACTACACGGAGAGTTTTTTTTTTTTTTCCTTTCTGGTAATAATTATTTTCTTTCCTGATCTGAATATAAAACTTCACATTTTCATAACTTTTTTTTATTTACTTAGATCACATTTTCATAACTTTTTTTTTTTATTAGCGTAGAATAAGTTTCTTTTTACTGACCTTAGCTTTTTTTTTTTTTATCAATGGAGGACTGAAAGGAACGGATACATTACCGATCTTATTAGTTTATTGCTAGGTTACAAGTTTACTTTTATTCTGAGTACCGTTAAAGATAATTTCGTTTAGCTTGGAATTATATTTTCTTAAGTGATCGAGAGCATTTCCAGTCACTCATTCACAGCAGCACCATCTTTATTCACTTTATTCTGAGTAGCACTTGAAATTTAGAAATGTTTATTGTGCTGAATGAATTATTAACATCTGTCCACTCACTGATATTATAGTGGAGTTTCTTTTCTAGACTTGATATTTTTTTATTCATTTAAGTGCATTCATTTGAGTGAGAACGTATTTTTTCCTCCTTTTGTCTCCATAATTTTATCATTTTCTATTTTTCTTATATGCTCTTTGGTCGTCAATCTTCGTTTCTTTTCCATTTACTATCGTTTGTTGGTTTACGAACGCCTGGACTCATTTCAGTTAAATATATCATGAAACTATATCATTTTTTCTTCCTTTTTGTTCATCACTTTATATTTCATTTCATTCTTACTTATTTCCATCCCCCTGTGTTCCCTTTCTCTCACCCTCGCGTCCTTCCTTCCTCCCTTCCTGCTCTCCTTTACCGTCCCCTTCCTCTCTTCTCCTCCCCCCTCCCTCCTCCTCCTCCCAGCTGGCCCTCTCACCTCCCCACACGGACCGCTATTGTCAATATGTGATTATAAAAGTTAATGTTGTGATTTTGCTCCGGTATTGCCTCGAAACTGTAAAATGTAATTGCTTTTTTCGTTCTGTTTGCGCATGCGTCGCCGTCCGCTCGTGATATTTTTCCCTTTCCCCTCTTTTTTCCTCCCTCACATTGTACGTACCTGGGCAGCCTCTCTCTCTCTCTCTCCTCTCTCTCTCTCTCTCTCTCTCTCTCTCTCTCTCTCTCTCTCTCTCTCTCTCTCTCGTTTTTTGCCCCCGTGTATTTTTTTTTTTTTTCTGGTCCGTGTATCATTAAAAATATTAGTTGCATTTTAGTGGATGTGTTTTGCGTGTATACATCTGACCGTCCCTCCCTCGCTCCCTCTCTCTCTCCCTCCCTCTGACAAAGGTAACAAAGCGAGGGTGTTTTGTTGCGGGGAACATAGGGAGGGAGAAGAGATGGGTAGAGTAGGGAGGAGAGGGAAACACCCCCAGCCACTAAGAGATGGTCAATAGACAGACGTCGAGGTAGAGGAGAGAAAGGCGCAGTTATTCATAGTAAATAATCAAATATGCACTAACAAAATGCATTTTTCACTCCATTTTAGACTTAGCGTTGAATAAAATATGTATTCAAGAGATGCTGTCACTTCACTGGTCGAACTGTGAAGAATAACAAGGCGAGGTTAGTCGGAATTGATAATTAGATATACAGGTACAGTCTCAGTTATCTGCATCTCATTTATCTTCCTTGATCACATGAAACATCAAACTAACGTCTCTTTACGGCCAGGCTGAAGGAAATGGAAAGGTGAGCCTGTTTAAAATAGATCGTTAAATATTCACTTACGGAATAAACGGTCGGATTCTTTTAAGCCTTTCCTATTCTCTCAAAGTGTAAAATAAATAATGTATCCCAAAACTAACGTCATTTCTTTGACCAAACTTAAAAAGAAAAATAGAAAGAAGGGTTTAGTCGAAATAAGTCATTGAATTTACGCGCTCAAGTAAGTAAGTAAGGATGTCACTAAGTCCATTGAATTTCATGTCTATAAATCGCGCAGCAGTTAATATAAAGACTAATAAACTGCTTTGTATTGAGAGCTCCACGAAGACTAGGAACTGGGATGCCATGGGTGGAGGAAGTTGACAAATACAGGCTTCTTATGTGTTTCGGAAGCATTTCGTGACACATCACACCACCACCACCACTACCACCAGCACCACCACCACCACTACCACCACCGCCACCACTCACCAGTCGGGGCAGCTGTGCAGTATAAATCGCCCATTCCTTCCCTAATATGTCTTGGTGACTAAAAGCGGCGAACAGAAAATACAGGCAGGGACCAGTGACACTCCATCGACCGAACGAAAACAGCGGAAAAAAAAAAAAGGAGAACGTAATATACGGACGATTGAACCAGTGCTGTCAGGGTTCCGTGGAGTTGCAGCAGCACCACTACACACCGGGCCTGGAGTGCTGGGTGCTTGGTTGGCCACTGCTGCGACCTCCTCCGCTCCCAGCCCATTATACTGCGCACCGGGAGAGACGGGAACTAAACTCGGCTCGTTCACTGTTAGCTGTAATGTTTGGTGCCGTTCAGTGGAGGTCATCAGAACCCATTGAGGCAGAAGGGTGAGTGGAAGTGGATGGTGTGGTGGTGGTGGTGGTGGTGGTGGTGCGTCCTTCACCCAGCCATTCTTGACCAGCGTCAGAACCTCCCACTAGCACGGAGGCGGGGGAAATGTTATTAAAAGTATATGTATATGTTTCTCTCTCTCTCTCTCTCTCCTCTCTCTCTCTCTCTCTCTCTCTCTCTCTCTCTCTCTCTCTCTCTCTCTGCAACGTTACTCATCAAGCGGGCAAAAAATGTATCAGCCATCGCGAGATTTTGTAAAGTTTGTATGTTCTGGCGCACAACATACGAATTTGTTGCAGCACACACTGCACCGTGCAATTATTTTAATAGGATTCGTACCGAAAAAGTATAGCCATCACACACACACACACACACACACACACACACACACACACACACAAAAACAATATTTCGCCGTTTCATTCATTTGTATAAATAAATAAATGAAGCTAAACGTTCGAAAGCGGCAGAGGCTGAAAACTATAGTCTTTCCTTTGTGCTGTGTAAGCCTTTTAAAAGCTGCAGAAATAACGCGACTATTTAGATTCTGATTGACAAAAAACAAAAAGAAAAAAAACGTGTTCGCGTTCCCTTGACACTTTTGCTCACAGATGCTGCCGCGGATAAAATGTGTCGATATACGGACGAAGGCGTTGTGAGGTTACAGCGCGAAGGGACAGAGAAAAAGTGTGGGAGAAGCGGGTGAGAACGGATAGTGCAGTGACTAGGAGTACACGAGAGAACGGCGGTGATGAGACTGGGAGTGGCTGTGTAGTGGTGGGTGAGGCTGGGAGTGGAGGACGAGACTGGGAGTGGCTGACTAGACTGGGAGTGGCGGTGTGGTGGGACGGGGAGCAGCGGCGGTGGTAGGACGGGGAGCAGCAGCGGCGGAGGTCGGCGCGGCTAACTGGTGGAGGGAGGCAGCATAACTAAGGAGGTAGGGGCGGCGGAGTTAGGAAGGGAAAAAGGGAACAGAACTTGAGCTGAGGGATAATAATAGTTTGGGAAGAAGTTAATTTCTTTGCCCGCCTCACTGTCGTTTCTCTTCCTTTAGCGGCTGCGTGTTCTTTTCTTCCCCGACACGGGAGCAGGTGGACGCTAATTAAAATGAGTTGCGTGGAGCGATCATTGAGGCGGCGGACCATTGTTAGTGTATTTTTACCTGGGGCCTTTAAAAATAAGTAAAAAAAAAGGCTGAGGGACGAGTCATATGAAGGCCAGAATCAAGCACAGTGGGAGGTGAGCAGCATGTGTCAGTCCCGCGCCTCCCCTGTGCTGGTGCGTGGCTGCGTGACTGTGTTGCCTTGAAGCTCCGACACTTGTCACCTGCTGTGGATCGCAGAATGGGAACATCTCAGAAATGGAAGAGCGTACACGGTGATGCAGTTCAGCTTGAATTCCATCGAAATTAAGTATTATTTGTTTCTCTTCTGTGCACGGCTCTCGGGAATTTTTTTTTTTTTTCACGCGCGAAAAAATAGCAGTTTTATGCGCTCAGAGGACACTGTTTGCTTGGAGTCATTTATTTGCAACAGCTGCCATCCCGACCAATGGCGCGCCTTGGCACCAAAACAACGCACTAATGGTCCCGCTGGATGTGTTAGCATAGCAGTCCTCGCGGGGGCAGACACCTCACATCATCTTCAACCTCGACACGCTGCTCTCCCGCTGGCTCGTGGTTTTCCAGATCTTGTCCATTCTTCATGAACAAGGAAGCCTATTTTTCTTTAGAATATAAATATTTTTGGCAAGTGATATAGGTAGTTGTCTTTTTCGCATCCATTATAAATCAACAGGTGCTGTGTTAGTTGCTTTAGCCGCAAGAAGCATGCTGGGTCAGTGTGGTGCTGTGGCTCTGTGGCTGAGGAGCAAAGGATCGGTTCACGTGGATGCGTCTTTGGTCTTCAATGATCTAACGCATCATGATCGGCTACAAGAGCGTCTCGTGTACTCAGACTGGCCACGCTTCAGGGGTCGCTGCCTTGGAACGAATCGCCTCCAATAGAAGTTTGGAAGTCTCGGGCACGACACTTAAGCTCCAGTGGTCATGAATACCGTGCACACCACTGCATGCATTGTATAGTTTACTGAGGGTGCAAGGCTGGGGTGGAATTGATGTCTCCGGAGGTTCTTCAAAGGGAGAGTAGATGAGAGGGTGGGGAATGGGGAGGGCGTGGTGGGGGTTCAACAGGTGGCGCTGCTCACCTGTGTGGAGCAGCGGACCACCTAATCAATGCTTGGCCGCCGTGCCATGATCAATACCTGTTGACTACCACTGTCTGACACTGTTATGTTTGTCTCCTTCCACCAGGCGGCTGTACGACACCCGGGAGGTGGCGGCGCCGGAACTACGCCCGCCACCCGCCGATCTCCTGCAGTCCAAGGTCAAGGAGCAGGAGACCACGGTGCTGGGAGGCGTTGGGGGAGTGAGGGAGGAGGATGAGAGGCGCGTGGCCATACGCATCAAGCTTTGCGGGGAGTGCGGTGCGCGCCATGTGGCGGGAACGTGCCCCTTCACCCGCCCCACGCACGTCCTGCCGGACTCCTGCCCGCCCCCCACCCCGCACACCCACGAACTCCCGCAGCAAAACGGCGTGATCGTGGCCCCGCCCCACCGGGAGTCTCCAGTGAACCTGTCTGGAGGCGGTGGAGGGGCGGGGCGGGAGGAGGAGAGAGAAACGGAGACTTGGCGTGACCCTCAGCGGCCTGGCTCCCCTACTTCGTACGCCCGCACCTCCCTTCCTCCCGGCCTGGCCCTGGAGAGGCGGGTGCTGCCGCCCCCAGTGACAACAACGTGGACAGCGACAACGACGTCGGCGTGGTGGGGGTGACGCAGATCCCTGGGCGGCAGGTGGAGGTGGTGGTGGCCCGCGCCGCCATCACCCGCTACACCCAACTGGGCCCCGTGGTGGGCGTGCCCGTGCGGGAGAGGGACATCCCCGACGACTTCTGCATGGTGAACCTGTGGGAGGTAAGTACTGCCCCGCCAGGCCAGCCACCCGCCACACACACACACACACACACACACACACACTATTGATGATTTCATTTCAAGTAACAATTAACTTACACGAATTAACGTGAATGGCTGTTTTAGTAGTCACTGTTAATAATTATACTCTTGTTTCTCTTCCTGCTATTGCTGCGCTGCTGCTGGTTTTGTTGATGATTTTATCATTAATATATATATACATATATACTGCAATAAGTTTGTGTGGACGTCGAGAAGAGAGAGAGAGAGAGAGAGAGAGAGAGAGAGAGAGAGAGAGAGAGAGAGAGAGAGAGAGAGAGAGAGAGAGAGAGAGATGGAGGGTAATAATGTCGTAGTCTAGTAGTTATGGTAAGGTTGTGGTGCTCGTCCTAACTTTAATTGTGACTTGGGTCAAGCGAGGCAGCTGGGCAGGGAGGCAGGGACGGCATTAACGTGGCTCTTAAAAAGCACCAAGCTAAAAACATATAATCTTGCTGCTGCAACACAGGCTGCACCTTAAGTGCATCTGTGCCCTAACGACGCACCCGAGCCTTGATGTAAGAAAAAGTAGATGGCTTGATAGACATCAAAGGCATCGCGGCATACCCGCTGTCTCGCGGGAAGATGGGAAGCAGCACACTGATGTAATAACATATTATAATCTCCAGTTGAGGGTCGCCCACCAGCCTTCTCCAGGCGAGGAAGTGTGCGGCGCACAGTGGGGGAGAAAGGTCAAACACGCGGGACACGCCGGCCAGGAAATATTAATGCATACCGCGGGTTTCTGGGGCCGAGCGCCGGGAGAGGGGATCACGTGGCGGCGTAGGGAACTCCAAGGGATTTCTCTGCTCAGTTTTACTTTTCCCTGAAATAATGGTCACTCAGTCTCTGGCGTGAGGCACGAGCATGTCGTGCGCGCTGCTGCTGCTGCTGCTGCTGCTGCTGCTGCTCGGGGTTTCAGGTGGTTCAACTTAATATTATAATATCCTGTAAAATCTGTAAAAATGTACATGTTTTGATGCACAACACACTGGCTGAGCTCTTCGGCTCTCTCTCTCTCTCTCTCTCTCTCTCTCTCTCTCTCTCTCTCTCTCTCTCTCTCTCTCTCTCTCTCTCTCTGAGACTGTGCTGTTTTTTTTTCAAATACCAGCTTATGTATTTTAATAAATTGTGTCCCCCTCCCATATAAGAGTGCAATGATAATAATGATAATGATAATAATGATAATAACAACAACAACAATAATAATAATAATAATAATAATAATAATAATAATAATAATAATAATAATAATAATAATAATAATAATAATACACCATTATACACAAACCACGCTTGATAGATATAGAACTGCAAACACTCATAATAACACATTAGCTGAGGGAAGGAAGATTGCCGGCAACATCAGAATCACTCACGTCACTTACCTCTCCTGTACGTAAACACTTCACCATTCCACCCCACGCACTGAGAGGATAATATTTCTACACGTCAGATTTCTCCAGCAATAACCTGTAGATCCGAGGACGCGGAGAAACCTGAGGAAGTGTTATAGACAGTTTTGAGGAAGGGAGTGAGCACTGTACCTTGCTGTCTAAATAATTTGTTGTATTATGGCTGCCAGCTTACCTGTCTCTCTCCGCTCTCCCTTCGCCGCCTGCGCCAGCCAGACAACTCCCGGTGGCGGCGCGTCTCCAGAGATAGATGGGGAGAGAGAGAGAGAGAGAGAGAGAGAGAGAGAGAGAGAGAGAGAGAGAGAGAGAGAGAGAGAGAGAGAGAGAGAGAGAGAGAGAGAGAGAGAGAGAGAGGGGGAGGTCAGATATACAGAGAGAAAGAAATAAGTCAAAACTGTGATTAATTTTTATACTGTTCACCATGTTTCAAATTCTTGCTCCCACCATCCCGCTATTTCATATTCTAGTTTGTCGATCAATCTGTGAAATCTAATAAGCAACGTGATATTAATCTTTTGTATGGTAACTTAACCTAATCCTTACATAATCTAGCTTATTCTGTTTTTTGACCATCCAATTCAACTGAACAATTATGCGAACGTGGTCTGATGTAACGTAATATAAACTTAGCTTGCCTTACCTTACCTTACCTTACCTTATTGAGCCTTAACTAATCCGTGAAACAGCCAACTAACCTAACCTAACCTACCTACCTTATCTAACCTATGGAACTGAACCTGTTGATCTAACATTACCTTCCATTGATATTTTTACTTTACCTAAACTTCCCTTCCCTTCCCTTCCCTTCCCATTCCTTCCCCAACCTTACCTAAACTTACCTATGAAACTGAGCAAGCGACCCAGATAACAAAAGACTGACAACCACTGACCCTTCACCCAGCACTCGCCGCGGCCTGGTCTGTACCGAGAACACAGGCAGGGAGGGGAGAACCGAGAGAAGCAAGGCTACCAACTTCCCTCAGTCCTTCCCTCCTCCCTAAAAAAAAAAAAAAAAAGAAAGTCGCTGAACCCTGTAACTCGACTCTCATCCCTCCGAGGTGCAGAAGAAGGGGAAAATAAAAGGTTGGAAAGGTGAGGGAGGAGGGTGTCCGCTTTGTACACAGCGCCTGCCTGCCTGCCTCCCTGCTTGCTTCCCTGCCTTCCCTCTTGCCTCTCTGTCTTGTTTTCTTGATTTATCTTTGTATTGTTTTGAAATTGTTATCTTTTATCATTGTGGTCTTGATGATGACTGCGGGTGTGATAAAGATGATACACGCACCAGGAATGAGAATAAGAATGGAGAGAAAAATAATACCAAGGAAATAAAAAAGAGGAAGGAGAATTTTTTAAACTTGTCTTTTTCTTGGCACTGTGTCGTGGCATGCCAAGGAGAGAAAGACAGAGAGAGAAAAAAAAGACTGAAGGAAAAGAAATAAATGAAGGTTTCGATTCTCTCTTCTTTCCTGAGGGTTAAAAGTTTCTGGGGTTTATGGCGATCTGCTCCGGAGCCCTATAGGTAATATTGCTGCCCTCAGATATACCTGCGGAATTAAGACACCCCCACGTACATTTGAAAGGATAGAAAGAATAAGGAAGGGATGACGAAGAAAACCTTGCTCGTTATGTCGTTGCTGGAAGAGAAATACTAGAATAAGAGAGAGAGAGAGAGAGAGAGAGAGAGAGAGAGAGAGAGAGAGAGAGAGAGAGAGAGAGAGAGAGAGAGAGAGAGAGTAATGTATTTTTAGGTGTCGTCTTTTCATATAAAAATAATGAATAGATGATAATAACAATAATAATAATAATAATAATAATAATAATAATAATAATAATAATGGAATCTACAACAATAACAACAACGACAACAACAACAGTAACAGTAATTATCTCCACAACAGAAGAAACACTGCCTGTCTGTCTTCACGTCCGTCTGTCTGTCTGTCCGTTATCCCTACGTGCGTTATTTTACAGCCGCCTTAACAAAATAAACAGCACTTAATTACAGAGGTATCATTATGTATATTATTATTTTTGTCCAGAAACACATGAGACAATATGAGGGATGGTTGGTACTAGGCAATCTCTCTCTCTCTCTCTCTCTCTCTCTCTCTCTCTCTCTCTCTCTCTCTCTCTCTCTCTCTCTCTCTCTCTCTCTAGCCATCGTATTAGTGTTTTTTTTTTTTGGCGTATTTTTTTTTCTTTTTTGTCTTCCTTCTTTCATTAGTGATTGAAGTGCAGCCCCTTCACTACACGAGTAACAGGACTCTTGTGAGGTATTACTGAGTTTGACCTCGATCATTATGCACGTTTTCTTTCCGTCCAGACACATGGTTCCGCTCAGTTCACTGTTTCCCTTCACTGTTTCACTTCACTGCCCTGTTTCACTTTCTCAGTCAGTCGTCAATCTGTGTACTCTCTCGTTCCCTCCATGTCACTAATTCCACCTCACTCATTCATTCACGCAATCCCACTCATGTATTCAGTTATTTTATATTGTTTACTGGTCCTAACTAACTTATTCATCCACTCACTCATATCAAGTTAGTCTTTCGCTCGTTCCACCTCATATACTCAGCCAGCCTCGTGCTCTCACTCACTCACTCCACATAAATTTCTCACACTCCACACGGTCACACTCCATCACTAGCAGAACAAGACTTTCCACCCCGAAGTTAAACCGAAAAGTCAATTATATTTCACATCATGAGTGGCAAAAATGACGGTGACTGCAGAATATAATGAATAATGCCTTAAAACAATTAGCACTAATGGAATAAACAGCGTGAATAACAAAGCCAGGGAGTTTCACCAAGGTGTATTGCACGTTAATTATTATTCTCGCTTGAAACTGATTTATTTTATTTATTTATTTTTATTTTTTTTTATTTTTTACAGTGTTATGTGGATTTGTTTTTTCTTTTTTATTTATTTTTTGGTTATATATTTTTTCTTTTTCTTTTTCTTTCCTTTTTTTCTTTCTCGTTACGTAATGGTACTTAATTTGAGTGCTGGGAGAGTGTTAACGAAGGTAAAGGGTAGGTCAAATACTCTCTCTCCTCTCTCTCTCTCTCTCTCTCTCTCTCTCTCTCTCTCTCTCTCTCTCTCTCTCTCTCTCTCTCTCTCTCTCTCTCTCTTAAAAAATTGTAAAAATAACTCCCAAAAAGAGCATAATATCAAAACACTACTACTACTACTACTACTACTACTACTACTACTACCACCACCATGCATGTATACGTGTATGAGGTAGAAAGAGAGAGAATGTATGCACATGTGTGATACTGACAAGAAAATAAAACCCTGCCAGAAGACTTAACGAGGCCACAGGTGTGCGTTTGCCTGTGTGTCGCGGTGGCCTCACCTTTGTTGTTATCATTACGGCAAGTCCTGCTTGTTGTTGTGCCGAGATACAGCTGATGAAAGGCAGGCGAGGCGTGGAAGTGTGAGGATAATGCGCAGGTAGTTGCGTGGGAGACAGAAAGAGAGAGAGAGAAAGAGAGGAAGAGAGGGAAGGAGAGGGAAGGGGGAAGGGAGGGAGGGAGAATATAAGAACGTAAAACCGTAAGAAAATCAGGGAAGCTGCAAGAAGCCATCAGGGCTACACGTGGCAGTCACTTATAAAACATACCTACCTAGAGAGAGAGAGAGAGAGAGAGAGAGAGAGAGAGAGAGAGAGAGAGAGAGAGAGAGAGAGAGAGAGAGGAGGGAGGGATGATGGAGTGGTAACCAGTCTTTCTGAACTTGCAAACTAACACTTCTACAATCATTCTACCTTGCTTGTCTCAACTTCCCTTCCTCTTTACAATCCTACATCTCTTTAAATCTAGACATTGTAGCTTACCTTATCCCAAAACATCTCCGAAAGGGCCAAGAGATCTGCTGCTGCTTGTTCTTCCTTTGCGATCCTTTCTGCTTCTGCTGCTCTGACAGGTACACTTGGCCCTAGTCTCCCCTATCCCAGTTCGAATCCCGACCAGTGTTCCTTTATCCTCCCTTACCTGTGTTCAATAAATGGGTACCTGGAAAGGGAAGCTCCGGTGACCTGGATGTTGGAGTCCCTGAGGTAGGCCTGCCCTGTGTAGGCCTAAGAGATGAGACGAATTGGAGCACCGTGGTGATGAGCCGCTTAGCATTGTGTTTTCCATCTTGCCTTCCTGCGTTTTTTTTTTCTTTCTTGGTGTTTCTGATGATAGTTGTTCTTTTTGTTTTCTTTCCTTTTCTGTTTTTTTCTTTCTTTCGTTCTTTCTTTTCTTTTTTTCTATCTTTCTTGCTTCCTTTCTTTTTTTCCTTCCTTCCTTCCCGTCTTCTTTCCTTCATTCCTTCCTTCCTTCCTTCCTTCCTTCCTTTCTTTCTTTCTTTCTTTCATATTCCTTCGTACTTTTTTTCGTCTTCCTCTTCATCTCCATCCATCCATCCCTCCCTCCTTCCTTCCTCCATGCCTCCTTCCACCCCTTCCCCCCTCCTCCTCCTCCTCCTCCTTGATCCTTTCCTCATCACCACTATTTGTATTGCTACTGTCGGTGTTGTTCTCATCGCCATCATCACCGTCACTATCATCATCATCACTCACAAGGCGTGTCTCTATCTCAGTAAGTGACGCTGTTCTTCCCTCCCTTCCCTTCCCCCGCCCCTCCGTCGGCCTCTCTGCTGCCTCCCTATTTTTTTGTGTCGCGCCCCTAGACTGACGTTACGCCCGGACACCCTACTCACTCTTGTCTACCTGTTAATGTCTTGGATGGGCAGGTCTTGTGGGTCGCTGGATGGATTTCTCTCAACGAACCTGCGGCGGGATGGTAGACCTAGTGCAGGAGACTCATAGGTCTATAAGTGCGTGTTCCGAGGTATTCCGGTACTCGTATCAAGTCTTGTCTACGTCTTAACAGGCCGTCTTGGAAGTTACTGGGATTTTAAAAGGGTGTTTTCATAGTTCCAGTTTGTTGGTGGTTATCTTTTGCTTGTCTACCTTTCCATAGGCTGTAGTGAAAGTTATTAGGGATTTGCAAGGGTGTTTTGATACAGTTATTCTTTGCTTCTTTACCTTTTAAGAGGATGTATTGGAAGTTATTTGGGTTTTTGTAAGGGTGTTTTCATATTTATAGTGATTTGTTGATGGTTTTTCTTTGCTTGTGTATCTTTTAGTAGACTGTAGTTGAGATCATTAGGGTTTTTGCAAAGGTTGTTTCCATAGTTCTAGTGATTGATGGTTATTCTTTGCCATCAGTTGAATAAGCACCCATCTAATCATTTCTCCGCGTTCTAAGAGTATTTCTAAGCTTTTAAGAATGCCATCAATAGATTTATCCATGCACGAATAATGTTTCCCTTTAGTCAGCCTATAAGTTGCTAAAGCAGGACAAAGATGCGAAGGTGTCATACAAAATACGTAAGAACGCAAGAAAAGTACGTAGCGTGTGCCTCTAGTTACGGATAAAGGTTATGTCAGTGTTTTGTATCCTCCTCGTGCTCTCCGCTTACCTACTTAGCAACGGTAGACTGAACACAGAGAATGGAAGAAAAACAGACTGACACACATAGGTACTGAACGTGAAAACTCAGAAAAGTACGTAATTTCAGTTCCCAGTTAGTGGTTTTGGTTGTTTGGCTGTGTTCGCTCCGGGCCCTCCTCGGTTACCACTAGGGACTTGCTGGCAATGGCACCCTGAGGAGGACCCTGGCTTGAGGTCGAGATTCCCCTCTCAAGATGGGCCTTAATGGAACCAGCCGCGGTTGAAGACAATGGCTGGTGTGACAATCGCTGGAGGTCGACTGATGAAACCATGTTATTGTTGACCAACAGACTATTAATCATCGCTTGTTTGCTGCCCAACTTTGGCGTAAACCCGTGTCGTCTGCAGGTCTTTGGCGGATCTGGTCATCGTGGCGTTATCTCGTCGCTGTTGTCGCTTGAGTGTAGTTGAGTTGTTGGTGTGGAGTGTTTCCTTTCAGATAACACTCTATGACGTGTCCCTTCTCGTTATCTCAGTCTTGTGTTTTCTTCTTTCTCTTTCCTTATCTTTTTCTTTTATTAACTAAAATTTATGCACGGTGCTCTTCGACTCCTCAATATATCTATTTTCAAAGCAAGTGAAGTGGGTCGTGTGTTCTTACCAGTTCTGAAATAGAGTAATAGATGATTGGAATAGATTCAGTGGTCAGTTTCTTTTTGCCGAGTATATAAAACTTCAGAAGATTACATGAGTGTACAGAAAAGGATGTAAAATACGTACATTTTATACAAGGACCACCACGTGTAGACCTATAGGCTTCTTGCAATTTCCCTTAGTCTCTTATGTTCCTATGTACTGGAAGCGTGGTGATTGTGGTGTGTCCTTACTGAAGTGGCAATGTACGAGTATCCGTACTGAAATAGCCACATTCTTAAAGACAGGTTGGTGTTAACATTGCTGCGTCCGAAGTTTTCCTTCAGCGAGCCACCTTGCTCAGAAAAGTGAGGTGGTGATGTTTGAAGCTGTGTGGGTGAAGGTGGCGATGGTGGTGGTGTTATTCCTGTATCCCTGCACCATCACCATCTCACACTCCCGGGAGGCTACAGGTAAAGGCTCCCCCGTCGCCGTGGGTATGAGAGAGGAAGGGGGAGGGGAATAAAAGGCGTTCCCTAGGGCAGCCCCGCGTACCGCTGCATCGACACGACACCTCCGCCGCCTCTTCTTTCACCCCCTCAACCTTTTCTTCCTCACCATTCCTCTCCCATATATCGACTTTCCCACCTCTTTGTCTCTCTCGCTCTCTTTCCCTCTTCGCTTTGCCCTCCCTCCTCCTCCTCCTCCTCCTCCTCCTCCTCCTCCTCCTCCTCCTCTTCGCCCTTCCCTACACCGCCTCATTCATTACGTAGCTATTATATACTTTCTTCATTGCTCGTTCTATTTTCTATTTTTCCCCTCTTTTCTCCCCTCTCCTCCTCCTCCTCCTCCTCCTCCTCCTCCTCCTCCTCCTTCTCCTCCTCCTTCATTCCTTCATACAACTTCCCCTATTATCGACCGTTCTCCCCTACACTGCCCCTTTCCTTACCCTCTCTCTCTCTCTCTCTCTCTCTCTCTCTCTCTCTCTCTCTCTCTCTCTCTCTCTCTCTCTCTCTCTCTCTCTCTCTCTCTCTCTCTCTCTTCAGTGTGTCACATTCATAGTTTAGAATATGATGTAACTATCACCATCACAACCTCTTCTCGTTCTCTCATCTCCAATCCTCTTCTCTCCTCTCCAGTCTCCTCCTCCTCCTCCTCCTCCTCCTCCTCCTCCTCCTCTTCTCCACTCGTCTCCTCCTCTTCCCAGGCCTCGTGTAGGTTCATTATATCTGGAAACGAAGACGAGTGCGGCAGCTCCAGCCTCCCTACTTACCTCATTAAAAGTGAGGTGGGCTCCTGCTCCTTAACAATACTCTCTCTCTCTCTCTCTCTCTCTCTCTCTCTCTCTCTCTCTCTCTCTCTCTCTCTCTCTCTCTCTCTCTCTCTCTCGCTTGTTTATATCGAATGAGTGTTTCGCTTTTCTCTTTTTTCTTTGATTTTCTCCTTTTTTTAGTGGTGGTAAGGAGGAGGCAGTGTGTGTGTGTGTGTGTGTGTGTGTGAATTAGTGAAGGAATGTTTTTTGTTTTAGAGAAAGGAATGAATGACAGAAATAAATGAATAAATAAAGAACGTTCATGAATGACTTTCACAGCGAGAATTAAAGAAGAAAGGAAGAGGAGAATATGCACGCAGATATAAATGAAGGAGCCTCGCCTCCACACACACACACACACACACACACACACACACACACACACACACACTCTTTATATCCTGAAGCATTAATGGCTGAAATGTCACTACTACGTTGAACTCTCTCTCTCTCTCTCTCTCTCTCTCTCTCTCTCTCTCTCTCTCTCTCTCTCTCTCTCTCTCTCTCTCTCTCTCTCTCTCTCTCTCTCTCGAGTTTTAATTGGTTACGTTTCATGTTTTTAATTTCCAGTTTATTATTTTTTTTTTTTCATGTGTTTCTCAGAATGTTAAAAGGCTGATGTGCATTTACGAGAGAGTAGAGGGGAGGGCATGAGTGAGTGAGCGAGTGAGTGAGTGAGTGAGTGGGGAATAGATGCACGGAACGGACTAGATAGATAGATAGATAGATAGACTGACAGATAGACAGGAAGAGAAATAGACTAGTTTTATCTATCTATTTATTTAATTGTCTATTTTGTATGACTAAATGTGTTCTTTTCACTTTCGCTGAACACTTAAATAAACAGAAAGAAGATGGAATCCCTTTATTTATTTATATTTTTTTTATTAACACTGCAGTTTATCACAGAACTCATGTCGTTGCTTGTTCTTCCTTTGTGTTCCTCATTGATTGTGGTCCTGGTCGAAGGCGGAACCAGTAACAATAGAAGGAAGTGTCGTGGAAAAAGAGGAATATGAACAGAAGTAAAGGAAGTAGGGACAGAAGAAGAGAGAGAACAGTAAGAAGAAGAAGAGGGAGAAGAGAAGGATGATATGGTTGAGTAAGCGGAGGATTCGAGGAAAAGGAGGCACAGCAGTAAAGGGAATAAGGAGAAGAAGCAGTAGTTTAAGGAGAGAGGAGGAGGAGGAGGAGGAGGAGGAGGAGGAGGAGGAGGAGGAGGAGGAGGAGGAGGAGGAGGAGGGGGAGGAAGTAGGGAAGGATGAAATGTAGGCTGTTGAGGATCATGATTCGAGTCAATGTTTGTATTCAAGAGAGAGAGAGAGAGAGAGAGAGAGAGAGAGAGAGAGAGAGAGAGAGAGAGAGAGAGAGATGCAACCTCACGTGCCGTATCCTTCGGGCTCTCGTAACACGCCCCTCCCCTGCCTCCCCTCACTCCTACCCTCCCTGCCTCCGTCCCTGCCTACCTCCTGCCGCCCGCCGTGGGATGCCTGGGCTGGGCTGCTTTAAGGTGCCAAACAAGGGTCACATGCACCTCTCTTCGAGCCAAATAGGACGCTAGTGCCAGGAGGTGTGGCTAAAAATAGCTGGGTAGCGTGCGCGGTTCCAGCCATCCTTCCCTGATCGCCTCGCCACGCAGGAGTTAATGGGAGTGGCCGGGTGCATCACGTCATGGCCTGCTGCTGCTGCTGCTTGTGTTGCTGGTTATTTGTTACTTCTTTATTCTTCATCTGTATCTGTCATCGTCCTTTTCTTCAGTGCATTGGAGTTAGTTTTGCTGACATCACTTGGTTTTAATACTGCTACAACTGTTACTACTGGTGTTGCTTCTGGTGTTGTTGCTTGTTTTGCTTCCTTGTGTTCGTGTGTCATTGTTGTTTTCGTCATTATAGAGGAATTGTTGTTAGTGGTTTAGTTAGATCACTTGACGTACTTCACTTGTTCCTAATATTACTATAACTACTACTGCTACTTATCCTACTCTTGCTTTCTCTCGTTCTCTTCCTTCTACTACTCCTTATCCTTCTCCTAGTCCTGGTAACGTTACCTCTTGTTAATATTCCTGTTCCTCCGGTTTATCTTCCTTCCTTTTCTGCTTCTTCTAAATTCTTCTTATTCTGCTCCTCCTTTCTTATTTTCCTTTATGATTACGCAAGTTTATCCTTCCACCACTAATCCTTATCCTTCCATTCCTACTGAGCATTTATCTCTCTTCCTCATTTCCTCATTTATTTTCTGGTACTGCTGTTCCTTATCATCCTCCTCCTCCTCTTCCTCCTCTTCTTCCTGTTCATGTTTCTCTTTCATATTTTGCTTAAGTTTTCCGCAGTTTCCACTTCTTATTCGCATCCTGTCGTAGTGTAGTTTGTTTCCTTTCACTTCCCTTTCAGCGCACTAGATTCTCTTACCTTTTTTTTTTTCACTTTTCATTCCATTTCCCTTCGTATTTTTGTGTTTCCTCCGTGCCATGCAAACTGGAAAATTCTTATCTATCCCGCGTTTGTTCGTTTGTTATCCTCCATTTTCTTTATTTCTGTACATTTTCTTTTCCTTCTTTCCTTCTGCCTAATATTTTGTTTTCCTCTTTCCCCTCCCCTCCCCTTTCCTTTGGCTGTGTCTTTTCCTTTACTGCGTCTGTTTTTGTTTTTTGTTTTTCTGTCTTTTTTACGGGATCTTGGACGCTCGGTGTATTATCGTATTGCATTTTTTTCCTCCTCGTCCTCCTTCTCCTCCTCCTCCTCCTCCTCCTGCTCCATGCATCTTCTTTTCTCCCTGTGTCTTTCTTCTCCTGCTTTTACTGATTTTCCTCTTCCCTGCATCTACATTTCCCCACCTGTGTTCTCAATACGTAATTCATTTTGTTGTTCTGTGCTTTTATATTTTTTTTATCTCTTATGTAACTTTATTTTTATTTATTGGCTTGTTTTTTTTTGTTTGTTTATTTATTTATTTTTTTTTTTAGCGGATTTTCGTTTTGTTTTCCTTCCTTTGATAATTTAGGCTGGGTTTATTCCGGTTAGGTTAAGTTAGGTTAGTTTTGGTTAGTGTAGGTTGAGTTGAGTTATGTTATTTATCTTGGCTCATTTCCGTGGTGTCTTCTATCCTTTCAAAATTCATTCTCCACTTTCCTTTCTTTCTTTTTTCTTTTCTTTTTTTTTTAGTATTTTGATTTCTCTACTTCTTATCGATTATTAAACATTATTTTTACCCTCCCTTTTTACCATGATTCTTTTACATTCTTCATCCGCTTCCTGTTTTCTTTTTATTCTTATTTTTCAATCCCATTTTCTCTTCTAGATTTGTGTACATTGTTTGATCTCTTTCACTGTATTTTCCAGTTCTCCCCTCGCACACACACACAATCTCTCTCTCTCTCTCTCTCTCTCTCTCTCTCTCTCTCTCTCTCTCTCTCTCTCTCTCTCTCTCTCTCTCTCTCTCTCTCTCTCTCTCTCTCACATGCAGCCTGATTCCTACCTGGCTGTTCCTGACCTTTCCCAACCGCTCCTCTCCTCACAGTATCTCCTTCAGCGCCGTTACCAGGAATACAACGGCGATTCCTGGCTTGTGTGTATACCAGAAGGAAGGACCTGGTGCCGGGGTTCAGGATATCTATATAGTGAGGAAGAGATGGGAGATACAGGGGGGTAGGAAGTGTAGGAGCAGGAGAAAGACGAGGAGGAGGAAGAGGCGGAGGAGGAAGCGAGGGATGCACCGTGATCTTACCCCTTTAAGGCTCTTTTCGGGGTCCGGCCACGATGACCCTGGGAAATGGTTCGTAAGGTCGTTCCTCTCCCGCCCTCCTGCTCCCTGCCTGACTCCCTCCCTCAGCCCTCCCTTCCTCCCTGTCTGTGTTAGTTCACCGTGTCCCCCTCACTTCCTCTGCGCCCCTGTTGTGTTGTGCTCACGCCAACCTCATTGTGTAGTAATGCCTGCTGCTGCTACTACTACAACTACTACTACTACTACTACTACTACTACTACTACTGCTGCTGCTGCGGTTCCTGTAGTTTCTGCTGTTGCTACTACTGTTTCAGCTGCATCGTATAGAAGGTGTTTCTATTAATGCTGTGCTTACAATTAATGATAATGTTTCTACCGATACATCTGGTGTAGTTAATGGCAATGGTCGTGATGCTCTTTCTGTTGGTGATGCTGCTGCTTCTACTACTATTGCTGCGGTTACTGCTGTTGCATATTGCTGCTTTTGGTTCTGCTGTTTCTCTTGGTTCAGCTGCTGCTTGTTTTGTTGCTAGTTGCTGTTCTGCTCTTGTAAATTTTGTTGCTTCTGTTGGTGATGGTGCTCGAGATTCTGGCATTTGTGTTGTTGTTGTTGTTGTTAGTGGTGTTGGTGGTGGTGTTGGTGGTGGTGGTGTTGCTGTTTTTTTTGTTTTGTTTCTATTGTTGTCACTTCAGTGTTTCTATTGCTGCTGCTGGTACTGCTGTGGTGTTGAATTGTGCCGATGTTGATGCTCAGAACAATAACGACATCCATTACTGCCACCACCTCTACTATCACTACTATTACTACTACTACTACTACTACTACTACTACTACTACTACTCCACGCTGGATCGTCGTAACTCGGAACAGGAGAGCCTCTTTAAACTCGCTTTCCTCCACACTGTTGCTTCCTTCCTCCGTCCTTCCGTCCCCTCCACCCCAGCCAGCCCCTCTCCCCTCTCCGCTCTCCCCCTCTCCCCTTACTGTACTTCTTATGCTCTCTCCGTCCCCGTCCTGCCTCTCGTTTCTTTTCCCATTCCTGCTCTCCTTCTTTCTCCCCATTTCCTTCCTCTCCTTCTCCTTTGTACGGCCTGACCCGCCATTCCCCAGCTCAGGCCACCCACCACTCACCTTTCCCCGTCCGTTGATGGAAAAAGGAAAATTATATATGCCTGGAAACATCTAGAAATGGAGCAAGTTAATAAGTAGGTGAGGCGGCGTGTGTTTCCCGCGAGTTTCTGTGGTTGTGTTGTCGTTCCTTGTGTGGTGTGACTGGTACGGCACTTCGCTCTCATGTCATGCTGTGTCTCTGTGATAGAAGTGTGTATTTGTGTTGTTCTGAAACTATGTAGGTGTTGTACTTCTCTAATCTAATCTAAGTGAAGTGTCGTGGACCTAATCTAACCTAAGCTATTCTAA